>NC_056729.1:1680859699-1680872527 GCF_019279795.1 Protopterus annectens
GTCAGTTTCATATGCTGTGATAACAGCAACATGTCATGGCATTGCTTAAACAGAAAATGTTAAACTCTGAATGTGCAGGGAAACAAGGAAATGCAAGATTTATTGCATGCAGCTGAACAAGTTGGAAAGCCTACTTTGCAATGTGGTTTTGATTCTTTGGAGGCCTCCTGCAGGGCTGCAGTTAACAGGTTCTGTAGTAAGGAGGCATGCTTGGTTATAGGAACAAAATCTGCTTGAGCATGGATTTTTTTACTAGTACAGCCACCTAGGTTTAGTAGACACTGGCCAACAAAGAACTGGACCTTTTTCTGTGTCAGACCTCAAAGGGGCAAACCCAGATGCCCTAGAGGCAGACCCCAGGTGCAAGGTTCATACAGGTCAAAGCAATGGGGTGCCTCTACCTCCAAAGTTGGAGAAGGCAAATCTCAACCATACAGGAAATGGTCCCAATGACTTTCCCCCTGCCTGTACTAAGCACTTCTGGCAGCACCCTTGGGGGGAAAATTAGCACTCAAAATTGGCACATCATAACCCAGGACAAGTGGGTTCTAAATATCGTGTCACAAGGCTACAAGTTCCATTTCCATACCCTGCCAAATGCAAACAGCTGGCCAGATCTGCCAAAAAATCAATGGGCAGAGGCACAAAAACAAGTCTCATCCCTCATGGACATGGGGGCCATTCAAGTACCAGAGCAAGAGCAGAGAAGGATTTTACTCAACTGTTCTTGGTACCCAGAAAGGACAAGGCCTGGAGGCCATTACTGGACCTATCTATTCTGAACACATACCTGGATATACCAAAATTCAAGATGTTGACTTTGCAGCAGCTTCTGCCCATGCTGGGCAAGAACGCTTGGCTTGTGATTTTAGACCTAAGAGGCATATCTACATGTCCCGGTCAGACAAATATGCAGAAGATACCTCCGATTCAAGGCTGGCTCAATGCATTGCCAATTCTTTGCACTGCCCTTTTGGCTTATCTACTGCACCCAGGGTCTTTACAAAGTGCCTGGCACCAGTAATTGCATTTTGCAAAAGAGAAATACAAATATATCCTTACTTGGAATGTAATTCAAGCAGAGAACCAGGACATTCTTCTACAGCATCTGGCATTTGTGAAAAGACTTCTAAAATGTCTAGGGTACACAGTCATTGAAAATAAATCAAAATTAGTACCCTCTCGAGATATTCCTGGGTTCAAACTTAAATACAGCTGTCCAGATGGCTTATCTCACGCCAGACAAAGGCAACTGACTACCTATTTCAAACTGTTGGCAGCAAAGACCCAGTTATCTGCAAGAACAATTCTGCAGGCTTTGAGCTTCATGGCATCCTGCATCCTACTCATTCCATATGCAAGACTGCATATGAGGAAACTACAATGGTAACTAAAAAGTGTTTGGACTCACCATTGCCACAGTCTGGAAACTATGATTACTCTCATTCCCTGCCTGCAACAGGAATTTCGATGGTGGGCAAAGGCTGGTCACCAAACAAGGGACAGCCATTCACATTACCCCCAGGCAGGCACCAACAGATGCATCGGATTATGCCTGGGGGGCCCACATGGCAGGAAGATGCATTCAGGGCACATGGGCCTCAAACCAAATGCATCTACATGTCAATCAAAAAAAATGCTAGCTGTTCAAAATGCCCAGACAGCCTTCAAGGACCTACTTCATCCAGGACAACTACTGAGACAACACCACGGTCATGTTGTATATAAATAAGCAGGGGGCACACATTCTCGCCCCCTTTGCAGACTAGCAGACTAGCCATGACTTTGTGGGACACAGCATTGACTTACCAAGTACATCTGCAGGCACAATTCCTGCCAGGAAGGAAAAATACTTCTGCAGGTGAACTAAGCAGAAACCTCATGGATCCCCATGAGTGGCAGCTGGATCCACAAGTCTTCAGCATAAGGAAATGGGGATGCCCAGACATCTATTCGCCTCCCCTCACAACTACCAACTTAAAATATTTTGCACAAGGATTTATCACGGACAAGCATGGAAAGACTCCCTATCAGTATATGCCTTTCCCCCACTGCCTGTCCTCCCAAAGGTACTCCTAAAGGTCAGACAGGAGAAGCCAAAGATACTATTTGTCCCAGACTGGCCCCGCCAGTACTGGTATCCAGTACTAAAGAACTTGTCTCAATGCCCAGCTTGGACCTTACCTCAAATACCTCATCTACTGTCCCAGCAAAACAATCCGATCCTGCACAGCCAAATCAGGACTTAAACCTGGCAGCATGGCTGATAATGTAGTCATACAAAACACACCTCTCGGTAAAGCTGTGATGGATGTCATTTTGGAAGCCAGAAGGCCTAGTACTAGAAAATCTTGCGCTGGAAAATGGTAGAGATTCTGGGCTTGGAATCGGGCACAAGGAACTGATACAGCTGTGCCAAATTCCTCAGATTTTGCAATATCTGGACAAAGGCCTATCTTAAAATTCATGCCTCTGCCATTTTGGCTCATTACAATACAGAGCCACCAATCTTTTCTCATCCCTTATTAAAGCAGTACCTCAGAGGAGCCGAAAATTTAAGGCTTCCAAGGAGATCACCAATGCCTGCATGGGACCTCAACTATGTCTTGGAAAAACTCACCCTGCCTCCTTTTGAGCCAGCTGCTACTGCTGATATAAAGTTTTTATCTTGGAAAACAGCTCTGCTCCTAGCAATACCTTCTGCAAGAAGAGTTTGAGCTACAGGCACTCATGGCTGTGGAACCTTTTTATCATTTTTTTATCCAGACAGGGTCTCTTGAGGACAAACCCAACATTTTATGCTGAAGGTGGTGTACCAAACTATTCATCTGCCAACTTTTTATCCAAATCCACAGAACAAGGGGGAGAGAATTCTGCATTCTTTGGACGTACACAGACAGCTTAGATTCTACTTGGACAGGACCAAAGTTTTCAAAAAGAGCAATTACTAGTGGCATATGCTGCAGGATCACAGGGAAAGGATCTCATGCAGGATCACAGGGAAAGGCTATCTCAGACTATTTCAAAGTGGATATGCATTTGTTTCTGCTACTTGCCATGACAAGCCAGTGCCCAAGGGCATTATGCCACATTCAACCAGGAGCTGCAGCCACTTCAGCAGCCTTTCTCAGGGGAGTACCAACCAAGGACATTTTAGAGGCTGCTACTTGGAGTTCAGTGCACACCTTTACAAAGCGCTATCATCTGCCACTCTACTCTAAATCCAGGGCAGGCTTTGCCACTGCAGTTCTGCAGGGCCTCATAGCCTCTACTAACGCTGTTTAGCTCCAGCCTTCCAACCATAGCTTTGGGACTCTACCCAAATGTAATGACTGCAACAGTGAAACGCTAAGAACCTGGTACAGTTGTGTATATTTACCATAAATGTAGATGTTGGAGTGTATTCACTGTTGCAGTCCACGTTACCCACCATCCCCCTTTCTTCTGATGGAACCTATGTGGTGTATTTTCTTGTAAAGTTTACATTGAGAGAATTCAAGAAAAACTAAAGAAAATGGCATCGGCCGCATTTATACCCCTGACTGGGAAGGGGAGACAGCAGCCAATGCAGGACCCAGTACTTTGGAATTCAGGCCCACTGAGAGCAAACCGCCAGGATTATCCAAATGTAATGACTGTAACAGTGAATACACTCAACATCTACATTTATGGTAAGTGTACACAACTGTACTTTCTCTCTGCCAAGAAAATCTGTGCTCTTGGATATTTTGTATGTTTAATTCCATGTTATGTTTTGTCATGATCATGCAGTATTGGATCAACTGTCATTTCTTGACTCCGAATAAAATTTCTTTGGAGGCGGGGGTTTGATTAACTCTTGAGGCAAATGCTATGCCATTACAGTACTTTTTTACTGCACTCTACATTTACACATTGCTTTTTAGATTTAACCATTTTATTTTTTTTTCTTTGAAACGCCCTAAACCTAAGGATGTGAGGGAATGCTGAAAGAGGTGACAAAACTTGTAATATTTTTTCTTTCTTTGAATCTTTAGCGGAGCCATTGCCGCTGATGGATCTGTGCCGTCGTGCAGTTAGGATGGCTTTAGGAAAAGTTCGTTTGAATGAAATCCATGCTCTTCCCCTGCCAGATGCTCTGAAGAACTATCTCCTTTACCAGTGATGATGAAACGTGAAATGGAACGGTGTATTTGCAAGAAGCTGCTGGCCTTTACATGCAGCCGTCACTCCAAGCCTGTGTGGATAGAGCTTTTGACTGATCAGCATGTTGTGCATCTCTACTTGTGTTTGCATTCCTTCAGTCATGTTTTTAGACAACGTTATCAGTTCAGTATTCAGCTGTAAACTTCTGTGTTGTAGCAGAAGATGAACATGTTTATTGAAAAATCTGTTAATCTGCACATAAAGCTATGGGGTAATGCATACCGAATACTTTACTGAAGTTAAAATCCTTGCAGTGAATCCTTTACAGAAGGGTTGCATGCATTGTCAACTGTTACATTACAGCATTACAGTAGACTTTTTGTAAGACTGTATTCATTTCAACAGTGTAGCAGTTTTGCACCAGCTCTGAAAAGGTTTAACAGTTTGGAGAAGTCTTTCTAAATGAGCTGGAAGCAGTTTCCAGACGCTTCATGGCCTAGTTGTACACTAAATTGTCCAAGGTGGATTTTTGCAGTATTTTGTAGAATCTCATTTTCCTGCTTTGCATGGCTAGAGCAGCTAGAGCAGGGAAAAAACATTTTGGAGACTGGAATTCTCAAAAAATTAGGGACTAGGACTAGCCACTTTACAGCCACTATGCTAGCCTCATGTCCCTTCTCTGAATTGTTCATTTGCACACTGCATAGATCTTGCTTTTGCTGTTGGTGCCCCTTAAATTCCTAAAATTCACTTTGACTGCTTTAGCTTGTAGTTTTTGACCTTTGGAGCCTTAAAGCTTGTGCAAATTGGTTGCTCAAGCATATTTTGAAACCTGTTAATGTGAAACCTTGGAAAAGACATGTCTGACCTTCATTTTGTAAGGTTGTTCTACATGTGCAGATTAACAGATCTAACTTTTGCTGTGCAGATTGTTTGCTAGTTGTGCCTGTATGAAGTTATCTAAATGGAGAGTAGCACTTTCCTCCATGCAGTTTCACAAAGGCTGGATCATTTTAACAGTTGAGTTTCAAACATTTGATGCACTAAATAGGATTGCTGTTTTGTGTTGTGCTGGAAAAGTTAAAGCAAGCTATAGTTTGTGCAGGGAGTTGCCATATTTTAAAAATGCCTTATTTAGATACAAGCAGCAATGATGAATCTAGACTTAATGCTGTTTTGTACACTTGTAACATTTTTTTATCACATTTGCACAATTGATTGAATTGTCAGTTTGAAAGCAGAACTTAATTCTGCGCTTGTTTTGTGGATGAGTTTTATTGTCTTTGAACGGTGTTGTGCACAAATTGTGTTCAGAGCTGCTGTAAGGTGCCTTTTGTATTGCTTTAGATTTTGTTTTAAATGAAGCAGAAGGGTGCCAAGACCAGGTGTGTTGTGTGAAGTCTGAGAAGAGGTGATTCTTGAAATGCCGGTACTTGTTTTGTACAGGAGTCTCATGTTTGGCTAATATCTTTGGGGACAGTCGGGGAATTGCACAAACTGTAAAATTGTATTTGATTTTGAATCCCAGAACTGTCTGCCATTAATAGCCTCACTCTCCGTTCGCCTGCTATGCATGCATGGTTCTACTTGCTGTCTAAAATGGTTTGTCACTACAAGCCTTGTACAGTTGTAAATCTTTTAAAATTCTTTGTAATGTACACTGTGTAGGTAATCTTCACAACCACCTAATAAAAACTAAAGTTTTAGTAAAGCTGCATGGATTGTCTGCTTATTGCTGATGCAGGTTCGATTAGGGTTGCCACCTTTTCGATCCATAGGTGTGCAGAGGGAGTGTCCAAAGATGCGACAGGTGTGGCCAAATGTGTGCTCAACATGGAAGTGTACACATCAGATCCCTCCAAGTATGAGGTTCTGCACCAGAAGTGCCATCGCACAAAAGCAGTGTGACTTGTTTGATCGTAACCGCATAACCAAAGGAACATTCCATGTTCTCCTGTCTTAAGTAGTGGATGAATGAAACCTTGTCTATTTCCTAGAATGAAGATAGTCTAAAGGTATATAGAAAGTGTGCAATTATGAAGACATTGTACACAGCATGAGCAGACATTGCACAGTATTTTGTTATATGTTTATAGAGCAAGAAAAGTTGTTAAACTTAAGCAACTCTCTGGTAAATGTAATTGTAGATGGAATGGGCTAAACTTTAGCTACCTGCTTAAATTTTACTGTGTATAAAAACCAAGTTTAAGCTTGAAGTATACGAGATTAGCCAACACCAATACAAATGCACTGAACTACAGCTGGTTTGGGCAACCTTTTCAGTAGGTAGATTAACTGTAGATTCCTTAAGTGTCAAAACAAAAGTATGTCTGAAGTTTAATCAGCTTAACACACAAGGTAATGTCTGCCATAGGATTTTTTGACACTTTAAAAATTCAGCCCTAACATGATTAAAATGTTTGTATTATACTGAACTGTCCAATGTAATTGGCAAAATTAGGCAGTTTTCTTAGTGAGTTTGAGATTGCTGCCATATCAGTAAACGCTGGTCTGATTCACTACTACTAATTCATATGTGGAGTGTGCATGTATTCTTTTATGAAGCAGATTTAAAATTGGGAGTGAAGTACTACACTGTGACGGGCAGGCAATGAATGTCTTTCTGTGGTTATGGAGAACAAGTAGAGATGTCATAGCCCTTGTAAGATTCCCTGTAGAAAGGGAGGTTAGAGTACTAGTAAATTTCCCAAATACAATCCTTTAGATCCCCATAAACTGATATGCACTAGTAAAAAAAAGGAAGCATGGTATCCTGTATTAATACTTATGATTGAGGATGACATTTGACACTTTTGTTTACAATTTATTGGCATGCCTTTGCTGGGAAGCGTTTGCTGTGGATGACACAAATGCACTGTGCCAAGAAGTTCATAGGGTTGCTGCAGTCTTGACTGTTCATCAGCATGGATGGATGGACACCACTGTGGTCAGAAGACACTGCAGCCCACTGGCATTTGCAGCTGCTCCTGATGTGCTGGAAATGGCCAGTATGCAGTGTAAATTGTCCTAGTATTGTTTAAACTGGCAATTATGTTAAGGCATGCTTACAGTTGCTGAAAAATGGAATAGCAATAACTGTAATATATTAATCACCCATTAAGAGTTTCTGTAGTAGTAAACCCTCAAGAACACCACTATTCAGTGTTTACAATATCAGTTGTAAGACTGCTGTTTTATAGGAAGTGATTTATGCATTAATTTGAGCATTTGTTCATGGGTTACTCTCTCAATAAGAGTACTGCTGTAATTCGGAAAAGTAGGTACAGAAAGTTTGATATATCTCAGGGGGGGAGTGTAGGGTGGAATATCGCTGATAAAATACAGCAAGCAACTTAACAGCTCTCAGATGGCCTTTCAGTTTGAGTGAATGAAATAAGGCTGTCCATGCCGTGGCTTTTGTGCTGGAGAGAGCCCAGAGTTAACTATCCCCACACCTGGAAGCATGGCTAGCCTTCACACTGGATAAATGGGTTGGGGACATATCCCTAATGGTACCCTTATCTCCCTCTGGTGACTTCCTCCCCATTAGGAGGCAGCAGCTATGTTGGCTACATGTATCCTGTAAGTCATCCAAGAGGTTCCAGTCGGCCACATAGGTTTAATCTAGATTCTTCAGTCTCCAAGGATGCTGTGTCCCATTCTAGATCCATTCTTTGCAGACAAGTACCCTGAAGGGGATTTTCCTTGTACTTCAGTAATGTCTGACTTTGATTACAGTTATAAGGAAACTTAGTTAATAGTTTCTGGGGAAACAAATCTTGCAATGAAGATTTTATACTTGTTGCTTTTTTGCTTCACTTCTCTGTGTGAATCAACATGTGGTCAGTATGTTATTGGCAACATTCACTCCAGGACTATGTTCTGGGTGACAATGGGATCCTCTCCAGATGTTCGTGTTTCACTGTTGCAGTCATTACACTTGGGTTAGCCATTACACTTGGGTCTGGCTGAATTCCAAAATCTAGGTCCGGCGTCTGTTGCTGTCGCCTCTTCCCTGACATCAGTGCGCCAGGGGTTTAAAAGATGCAGCAGTCACCATTTTCTTCAGTATTTCTTGCCACGCGGTGCCCGAAGAAAAAGCAGTTCGTTCCGGTCGGCCGACTCCTGAGATTTTCAAAATCGAATTTCAGATCCAAAGTCTTCAAAGCAAAGTACCCCATTGGGGAAACTTTTTTTTCTTGCTCCAGACTGATGGGAAAAGTTAACAATTGTATTTCTTGTGGGAAGCAAATACCTCAAGGATTTTCGTTCTTACTGTATTCCTTGCCTAGGCCCTGATCACAACGATGTTCATTGTGCATACAGCTGCAGTCATAACAGATGGGTTCTCCTGCAGTCAGGTGGGTCCTCAGTCAGTCGAATTCCAAAGTCTAGGTCCGGCGTCAGTTGTCGCTTCTTCCCTGATATCAGTGCGCCAGGGGTATAAAAGAACCAGCTGATGCCATTTTCTTCAGTCTTTCTTGCCGCGCGGTGCCCAAAGCAGAAGCAGTTAGCAAGTGCCGGTCGGCCAGCTCCTGAAATTATAAAAATTTTGCAACCGAAGTAGTCTTCAAAGCTAAGTACCCCGTTGGGGAAACTTCTCTTGCCTCAGACCGATGTCAGACAAAGTTAATAATTGTATTTCTTGTGGGAAGCAAATACCGCATAAGGATTTTCATTCCCTCTGCATTCCTTGCTTAGGCCCAGACCACGACGTCTCGGTCTGTCGTTTGTGCTACATTCAACAAACACACCATTAAGTGCCGGGCGGAGTTCGCCCAGCACTATTTTGGCAAAAAATTTAACTATTATGTCATCTGATACTCCGACTCCAGTTTTGTCTAAAAAAAGCAAAGACAAGGACCGACATGAGGTCTGCGGCCTCTGCTGACACCACACCAAAGCAGACTATAGGTGGTCCGGTTCTCAGCGAGGCGCTTACGCAGCCCCTGCCTACAGACGACACTTCATTTCTGTGCCCGAGGTCGCTGGGTCGCTGGCTCCTCGGCCCACACCTCAATTAAGTGTTGGAAAAGCTCACCCTGCCTCCTTTGAACCAGCTGCTACCTCTGATATAAAGTTAGTAAGGAAAACCGCTCTGCAACTAGCAGTTACATCAGCAAGAAGAGTTTCAGAGCTATAGGCCCTCATGGCTGTTGAGCCTTTTATCATATTTTACCCAGACAGGGTGTCTCCTTGAGGACAAATCCTACTTTTATGCCCAAGGTGGTTTCCAGTGTGGCTCTTAATCAAACAATCTGCCAACCTTTTATCCAAATCCGCAGAACAAGGGGGAGAGAATTCTGCATTCCTTGGACATGCACAGCTAAGATTCTACTTGAGCAGGACTAAAGCTCGTAAGAAAGTGAGCAATTACTAGTGGCATATGGTGCAGGATCAGAAGGCAAGGCTATTTCAAAGCAGACCATTTCAAAGTGGATAAGCCACTGCATCCGTTTCTAATTACACCATGGTAAACCTGTGCCCAAGGGCATTAGGTCTCATTCCACCAGAGCTGCAGCTACTTCAGCAACCTTTCTCAGGGGAGTACCAACCGAAGACATTCTAGAGGCTGCTATTTGGAGTTCTGTTCACACATTTCCAAAGCATCATTTGCCCCTCTACTCTAAATCCAGGGCAGGCTTAGTCACTGCAGTTCTGCAGGGCCTTATAGCCACTCCTAATGCTGTTTAGCTCCAGCCTCCCAACCATAGCTTTAGGATTCTACCCAAATGTAATGACTGCAACAATGAAACACCAACATAGTGCAGTTTACACATCATAAATTTAGATGTTAGAGTGTATTCACTGTTGCAGTCCAGGTTAGCCTCCCGCCATCCCCCTGTTTCTTTTCCTTCTCTAACTTCTACAACCTAGGTGGTGTATTTGCTTGTAGATGAAGGAAAAGTTTAAATTTGTGCGTGTGTGTGTGTAGGTCCATTTAACTGACAGTTTCCAACTTCAAGAAAATTGTTAAATATCCCTGTCCCCAGAGGCCCTTTGTCAGATTTGTTACCAATGAGGTTGATAATGGAGTTGCCATGCAGGTACGGAACCATGAGAAACTCCACTGGTTTCAAGCTTTTCAAAGAAAAGTGCGTCACCAACCCTGAATAAGCGGTTTCAGTTTGTAAGCCCGTTAACTGTTCATATTAGTAGAGGTTTTTAACTCAGCTGTGACTGTTTTTATAACAATTTCAGTAATGAGTATTATTGAAGAACTTGGCCAAATCCAAGTAGGCTTTATTTATTTATTTATTCTTTGACATTTGTTTACTGGGTTGGTATGACTGGGTGTAGAGAACCCATTTTCCACGGAGGCCCTGGGAGAGTAGCTCCCCATACAGTGCAATATAAATACAGTATAATGTAATACAATACAAAGTACATTAGAAGTACTAGATTGTAGACTATAATACAATAACATATCCAGATTCGCCACTGGCAACCCTTTCAGAACCCACGACTGTCTCAACCTCAAACAATTGGGATGGTTAGAACTGCCGCACCAACTACTGTCATCAACTTACTATAACCCAAAAGATACTTTACCACCCTAATAGTACCCCAATCCTCAAATCTCACTACCCCTTACAAAAACCTTACAACTCTTCGCTCAGCAAATAAGATTCTAGTTTCCACTATAAAATCTAACAACAAAGCTGGGGACTTACTATTCACTAACACAGTGGGAAAAGCCTGGAACCAGCTTCCAAGTCAACTTTCTACTCTCTCTTCCACGCATCTTTTTAAAAAACATCTCAAAGAACATCTTAAAACTCACTGGCTTTGTCCCTGCACAAACCCTGACTGATTTTTCACTTTACCCATTCCTGCTCTCCCTTTTACTTCACTTCTCTACTGTACCATATTGCTCAAACTATTCTCTGTCCTTCTCTACTGTACTATGTTTCCTACCTGTACTAACAAGCTAACCTCAAACCATCCTCTGAGATCAAAAAAAAAAAAATTTATAATTTTTTAGAATTAGTTTACCGGGGTAGTATGACTGGAAAGTATGGAGAAGCCATTGTCTGTGTTTTTTCCCCCCTCAAATATTTATTTTTCTGTATTTGATCTTGGTTCATACCCCACTAAACTCTGTACACATTATTTTTTCTCAAATGTTATCTGTCTTGTGTGGTGGCATATGTGAATGGGGCGTGCCTTCATTGAAGGTTGTGCGTCAGGGCTGGTAACTGTGCCTTCATTGAAGGTTGTGCGTCAGGGCTGGTAACCCGGTATGTAAAAATCCACTACCAATCATTAGCGGACTGGAGTTCCACTGTGGCGACCCCTAACCGGGAAAAGCCAAAAGACACAAAATATATAAATATATATATATATATATATATATATATATATATATATATATATATATATATATATATATATATATATATATATATATATGTGTATATATGTGTGTATGTATGTATATATATATATATATATATATATATATATATATATATATATGTGTATATATATACACATATATATGTATATATATACACATATATATGTATATATATATATGTGTATATATATATGTGTATATATATGTGTATATATATATATATGTGTATATATATATATATATATATATATATATATATATATATATATATATGTATATATGTATATGTGTGTGTGTGTGTGTGTGTGTGTGTGTGTGTGTGTGTGTGTGTGTGTGTGTGTGTGTGTGTGTGTGTGTATTTAGTACTAAGTACATGGGAAGCTGAAACACTTATTAATCTACCCCAGTTTAACAAAGTGCACCTTTACAAACGCTATATAGATGATATTTTTTTTCTGTGGGAAGGACCAAGAAGTGAGCTGGATGCCTTTTTACAAGAACTGTCTTACTTAGATTTTGTGACCTCAGGCTGCGGAGATAGAATTACCTTTTTGGATACTGAAATATCCATTACCAATGACAATCATACATTCAACTCGAATGTGTACCGAAAAGATACATACAGAAATAATTTCCTGGATTTCCGAAGCCAACACCCATTTTTTATGAAACGTAATGTTTTACGAGGACAATTCATTCGCTTGTCCAGAATCATATCAAATGAAAACACCTTGCAAGAATGTAGATTTTTATCATGTTTGTTTGAAAAGCATTACCCAGCACAGTTAATTTACGAAGTTTTCACTGAGGTAGCAGCACAAAGGCATAGCAGGCATAAACCAATCATTTTACATGGCTTCATTTCCAATAACACACAAAGCACCGCGGAAGTAACAGACAGAGAAGCTGCAGCTATCCACTTCCCATCAGCAGGGATATGCATTCCATACGGCATATCCTAGAGAAAAACTGGAACATTATAGGAGCTAACATGAACCTTAGCAATATATTAATACAGCATCCTAAATTTTCATATAAGCGTACCACAACGCTTAAAATGTCCTTTGAAAAAGACAAGCCTTACTTCTACTTGGAACCACCCCAAACAAATGATGAACCGAGAGGCATTTACACCTGTGGGCAATGCATAATATGCCCACACATTCGAATAGGGAATGAATACACTTTCAGACATTGTAAACTGACAGTCACATTCTACAAACATTTTGGCTGTCACTCTACGTTCGTAGTATACGCCGCTACTTGCAACTCCTGCACAGCGTTTTATGTGGGTAAAACAATCAGAAGATTGTCAGACAGAGTGAAGGAGCATTTGTCAGCTA
>NC_056729.1:1680974005-1681094005 GCF_019279795.1 Protopterus annectens
AAAGTGTTTACCTTCTCCTCTTGAAGGTCTAGACCAGTCTTGGGTGAAGAGAGCTTTGCTTCCAGTTTGGCTATATAAGTGCATCACTTGCAGGTTGTAGTGTTGGGTAGTAGGAGGAGAGGGTTGTCTGTGTACATGAGGCAATTGTGAAATTGCCCAAAGATGCCCAAATTCATCAGGTAGACAGGAGAAAACACCAGGAGCTGACCCTTATATATGCCTGGATAGGTGCTTATTAAGTACTAAAACCTGTTTTCCTCTAGACAAGTGAGGAAAGTTGAGTGCTGTAGTAATTTGTAGCTTATTTAGTGCTTACAAGTGCTGAGCTCAAAGAAACAGATTGGAGTGCTAAAACTAAAAAAACTGTCTAGTTTTAAGGAAAATTTTAAAGAGCAAAGTTTATGGCTAGAGAGAGACTCTGGAATTCCTAGATCTTCCACAGCACAGACCCTTGGCCACCCCCCCCCCCCCAGTCCTGGATGTTTTCCTGGAATCCAGCTTGACACCTGATACCCTCCTGCACCCATAAAACCAGACGGGTACTACAGAGTCCCTGACTCACACAAATTGCTTTTTAAAAATCCTACTGCTGACCCTGAGGTAATTTCTCAAGGGCCTAAAGGGATTAAAGCAACCTCTGCTAAGAATACCACCCCGTCAGATAGGGATACCCCAAGCACTAGACAGATGGGGTAAAAAGTATACACCTCAGCTACTTTTGCTATCAGGACACTAAATTTTGGTTTCATATGCTGAAAGTTCAGCAACATACCCTGGAACTCATCAAACAAAAAATGTCTTCCTTTCCTGCTTGGGCAGAATCTAAAGAATTACAAGAGTTAATGCATTCTGCAAGTCAAGTAACTAAACACACCTTGCACTGTGGTTTTGACACCCTAGAAGCTTCTTGCAGGGCAGCAGTCACAGGAGCTGTCATTAGAAAGCATGCATGTCTTAAGGAACAGCCCCTGCCAGGCCATGTCAAATCTAAATTGTTGGATTCCCCCTTGCACAAAGATAACTTATTTGGCACTAAGGCAGAAGAGGTCTTAAAGATGGAAGAAAAAGCAAAAAATCTATGCAAACAGATTTCTTGCAGGCCCAGCCACCCAGGTTCAGCAGGATTTCTCCCACCAAACACTGGACCTTTACTGCTCCCACTAATCCAGTCCAGCCTAGGCCAAGGGGAACCAGACACCCCAGACAGGAGCCACAGGGAATGCAGAGATCTAAGCAGTGGACTACCTCCACTTTAAAAGCAGGGTATTCTAAGATAATACCCCCTTATGGTAAGAACTCACAATGACTCATCTCCCCCTCTGCCCACCTTCACTTTCCCCTAGGAGGAAAACTCTACTTTATGCAAGCACCTGGGCCACCATTACCAATGACCACTGGGTTCTGAACATAGTGTCTCGGGGATACAAATTTTCCTTCCACACCCTTCCAACCTCAAAAGGGTTCTCAGACCTACCACCAAACCATTGGGCAGAGGCTCAAAAGCAAATCCTTTCCCTGCTCTCTGTGAAGGCAGTATAGCACATTCCTGCAGAACAGATAGGCCAAGGTTTCTACTCCAGACTTTTTCTCGTGGCCAAGGTTTCTACTCCAGACTTTTTCTCGTGCCCAGAAAAGAGGGCACCTGGTGCCCCATCCTTGATCTATCCATTTTAAACACCTTCCTGGTGATCCCAAAATCCAAAATTCAAAATGCTCACCCTCCAGCAGCTGCTACCCATGCTCTCCAAGGACACTTGTCTAGCCACCCTAGATGTAAAAGAGGTTTGCCTCCACATTCCTATTGGGGAATCATGCAGGAAATGTCTCAGTTTCAGGGCAGGATCTCAACGCTTTCAGTTCTCTGTGCTTCCCTTTGGCTTATCTACTGCTTCCAGAGTTTTCACAAAATGTCTGGCTCTGGCCATTGCCTTTTGCAGACAAAGAAATATTCTGATTTACCCTTACTTAGATGACTGCATTATTCAGGCAGACAGCCAGGAAAAGCTGCTCAAGCACCTGGCCTTATTAAAGACCCTACTAACCTCCCTAGGGTACACAGTCAATGAAAAGAAATTTGAACAGGTGCCTACCCAGAAGATTATCTTCCTGGGAGCAAGCATGGACACTGCATCCCAGATGGCATTCCTTACACCACAGAAATTTTCCTGACAGCCTACTTCTCCCAACTAGCCACCAGCCCAGTTATCTACAAGCTCTGGGGTTCATGGCATCTTGCATACTATTCATTCCCTATGCCAGACTGCATATGAGGAAACTTCAATGGTACCTAAAAAGCCTTTGGTGTCAACACTCTCGACCTGGAAACTCTTCTACCTTTAATTCCTTGCCTCAGAAAAGTTTTTCTTTGGTGAGCAATTGAATGCTCCCACATCAAGGGACTTCCTTTCTCACCCCCTGCCCAGGCCCTCACCACAGATGCATCAAACTATGCTTGGGGTGCACACCTGGATGGCAGGTGCATACAGGGCCAATGGAGCCCACAGCAAATCCCTCTGCACATCAGCCAAAAAGAGATGGCTGTCCAGCATGCCTTGATAGCTTTCAAACCCCTTCTCTCTCCAGGGGCTCTATTGAACAAAACAGACAACACCACATAGTATATCAACAAGCAGGGAGGGACTCGCTCTTACTCTTTATGCAGGCTGTCCATGACCCTTTGGTACAGCCTCTGCCATGCAACTACACCTGTTAGCGCAATTCCTACCAGGCTGTCAACTTTCTGGCAGACCAATTAAGCAGAAACCTTCTGGACCCACACGAGTGGCAGCTCAATAGAAGAACCTTCACCCTAATAACTCAGAAATGGGGCTCCCTGAAGGTCGACCTCTTTGCCTCCCACACCAACCATCAGCTCAGCAAATTCTGCACCAGGGAGTATCATAGGTTGGTACTAGGCTGTCGGCCCTAGGGCCTATACAAGCCTAGCCATAACAATTCCCTGGATATTTCTTCCCACAATATTTACTTCCCTGGACCCCTGTCTAGCAGGGCGACTGACATGATCCAATCCCCGGGGGTGAAGTTCCTATCTCCCATCCAATCATCAAGGTTCCTTTTGAAGAGTGCCAAGGAGGCACTCTGCTTGACATGTATGGGCAGTCTCTGGGTCAGGAACGTATCCCTCCAACATGTTTTGTTCATTTTGATGACAAGGTTTATATCCCTGGAGTGTGTGGCTCTGAGGAATTGGGATTTGTTTAAGTGGAGCATGTCCAACAGCTCAGGGTTTGACATGGCCTTGTATGCTAAGCAGAGATTGCCTCTGAGTAGACGATTTGCCACAAAGTATAGCTGGAGCTGTTTTAGATGGTCAGCATATGGCATCTGCTTTAGGCCTGTGATTCTTTTAGTGAGGTATTTCCGTGGCCTTTCCAGCTGTTGCAGATGTCTTGTGAGGTATATACCAAACGGGGCATTATACTCTATAATGGGTCTAATGAGGGATGAGTACAGTGGGACAATGACCTCCTTTTTTCTGGATGAAAAGCCCGTAGTGATGAGGTGTACCACATAGAAGGATTTCCTGACTGTTGTGATGATGTGGTTATCGAAATTGAGACCTCTTGTGTCCCTAAGTCTCTCATCACACTTTCGATGTTTAGTGTACTGCCACCTATGTGGTAAGTCATGGGTACATATTTTCTTCCAAAAGGGATAACTATACATTTCTTGGCATTAAGCTTGAGCCCATGGCTCTGGCACCAGGCATCTGGTTCTGTAAGGCCCTTTTGTAGAATATCCACATAATTTGGGGATTCAATAATGGCTCCCAGTTTGCAGTCATCTGCGAACTTTGCAAGCCAGAGTCCCCTAGTGCTGGCCTGTACTTCAGAGAGGTAGATGCCAAACAAGAGTGGTTCCAGGACTGAACCCTGAGGTACTCCACTTGTCTTGAGCTGGATTTGTAGTCAGCTACTTTTACAGTCTGGGTTCTGTCAGTAAGCCAGTTGGCAACCTATCGAGTGACGTAGGGATTTATGCCCAGCTTAGTAAGTTGATCTATGATTCCAGAGTGGGGGATGGTGTTGAAGGCCTTGGCGAGGTCCAGATAGGCTGTGTGGACCGCTTTACCCTTGTCCACAGCTCTGGAGACTGATTCAAAGACGTTAGTCAGGTTCAGGAGACAAAATTGGCCCTTCACAAACCCAAACTGGGTGGGGTCCAGTGTTTGAAGGTTGCCAATGTCTTTGTTTATAAGTTCCATGCCCTTACAGATCAGGCTTGTCAGACTGATGGGACAGTAGTTCCCGGGATCCAGGGTGGATCCCCCCTTGTGGAGTGGGATAATTGTAGCTGTGCGCCACTCAGTGGGCACCAAGCCTGAGGTGAGGCTATGATTAAACATGACACTTGGGTGAGGTGTCAGTTCATTTTGTAGTTCATGTAGTACACAGCCTGGGATGTCATCTGGTCCCATGGATACTGTATTCTTAGTTTTGGAGAGTGCGGTTTCTACCTGTGTGGCCATGATTACTGGAATTTGCAATCTTTTGGTATTGAGATGGGCCGTTTAGTGGGTGAGACGGGGGTGAAGTTGGCACTAAATTGATCTGCCAGGATATTGGCAATATCCTTGGGATCAGTATATTTAATGCCATTCTGTTGTAGCTCAGAGCAGATCTGAGCATTGCCATTTAGATTCTTGACATAACTACAGAATGCCTTGTGGATGTCCTTGGAATCTTTGGAAATTTTATTTTCATAACTAGCTTCTGAGGATTTTGAGCAATCTCAGCTTCTTATTGAGGCTGGTGAGGGAGTTTTTTGCATCCTGGGATTTTCCTTTTTTCTGCAACAGTTTCTTCCTTCTGTTGTATAGTTTAATAGTGGGGGACCACCAGATTGGCTTCCTTTTTTTGGAGGAGAGCATCTTGGTTCTATTTGGGATGGCACGATTCATGCACGAGTGGATGTGCTCGTACAGTGCCTTAGTGTAGGATTCTGCAGTCAAACTTTCAGATCCCGTCTGCATGGGTGTCATGAAGTTTGTCACTTCTGACTTCAGTAGCATGAAGTTGTTTTTGGAGAAGTTTTTTTTAAGGACGTTTCCTTACTTGGGGGTGGGGGGGGTGGGATGTGGATGTCAAGGGTGATTTGCTTATGGTCAGACCTGACCAATGAGAGGGTGACCACTGGTGTGGAGCATCTATCTCCCATGTTGGTAATGACCAGGTCTAGGCTATTGGAGCCCCTGGTGGGACAATGGATTAGTTGATCCAGGGCGTTGGAATTTATGAATTCCAAGACCCGCTGGGAAAAGGAGTTGGTACCCGAGTAGTTTTCCCAGTTAATGGCAGGGTAGCTGAAATCACCCGGTATTAAGGTGTTTGGTTGTATCCTAATATTTTCCAGTATGTTTAGAAAGGTGTAGTGAGAATCTTGGGGCATGGTGGGGGATCTGTAGCAAGCTACAATTTGGATTGCAGTCTTACCTAGTGTTCGTTGCACCTGGAGAATTTCAGATGCATTGTGTTGGGCAACTAGCCTGGATGTGTGAATATCCTTGGTGAATATAGACACTCCTCCACCTTTAGTGTTTCGGTCTTGGTTTTGTGGCCAAAAAGTGTGGTAAGAGTTGTAGCCTGGTATTGCAGGGGTGCTGTCTGGAGCCTTGAACCAGGTCTCAGTTACTGCACAGTTATCGATATTCTCCATTTTTAGGAGTGCCTCAAGAGAGTGCATTTTGAGGTTTAGACTTCTAGTATTGAGTAGCATTACCTTCCGATTTTGCATGCTTGTATCTGTTACAGTGGTGGTTTTGTCCTTTGAACCTTGCCTAATAAAGTCACTATAGGGGTGGCAAGAGCTTAAGCCAGTAACTTGAATCCCAGGGGTGACAGGTGCAGACCATCTCTGGCAAAGCATTGTGGTTTGCTGATCGTCTTCCCAGGCAGACAGATACTGGATCCCCTTTGAATGACACCAGAAGCTTAGCCAATTGTTGAAGTCAATCATCACTACATGGCTTGGAAAGTGGTTGCCCTGTCCTTCCCCTGGGTCAGTCTATTGGCCTTTCTTCCACTACCTCTCATCCCCAGGGTACTGCTCAAAATAAAGGAGGAAAACCAAGGACAATTCTTATAGCTCCAGACTGGCCCAGACAGCACTGGTACCCCTTGTGGCGCAGCCTGTCACCGCTGCCCCCATGGAATTTTCCTCAGATTCCCAACCTCCTAACCCAGAGGGAAGGGGAATCCATGCACCCCCAATTGCAGACACTCAGTTTGGCAGCTTGCCTTAAAACCTGACCCCTGGACCAGTCTGCCATCCTCAGTAAACAGGTTCTGGATGTTATCCAAGAGGCCAGGCACCCTATCACCAGAAAGTCTTATGCAGATAAATGGAAAATGTTCAGCACCTGGATCCCAGGCTAAGCGGGGGGCCAATACGGCACAGCCCTCCATCCCTCTCATCCAGGATTACTTAGCAGACCTACTACACAGTGGCCTCTCTTTCTCCTCTATCAAAATTCATGCCTCTGCTATTTCTGCTCTTTTTCCCATTGAGCAGCCTCTTTTTTTCACACCCTCTGATCAAGCAGTTCCTCAAGGGCTAGCAACTTGAGGCCCCTCAGAAGGGCACCGACACCCTACTTGGGCCCTTAACTTTGTCTTGGAAAAGTTCACCCTGCCTCAATTCAAACCAGCTTCTTCTGCATAGCTAAAATTTCTCTCCTGGAAGACAGCCTTCCTCCTGGCCATCACTTCAGCCAGAAGAGTCTCTGAGCTGCAAGCAGTCATGGCAGTGGAACCCTTCATTATCTTCCATGCAGACAGGGTATCCCTCACAACTTAATCCATCCTTCATGTCCAAGGTGGTATCCAGTGCGGCTCTTAACCAATCCATCCATTTGCCCACCTTCTTTCCTAACCCTCAAAACAAGGGGGAAAGGATTCTGCACTCTAGATGTGCACAGACAGCTCAGATACTATCTGTACAGGACTAAACCCTTTAGAAAATCTGATCAACTGCTGGTTATCTTTGCTTCAGAGGCAGAGGGCAAAGTCATCTCCAAACAAACCATTTCCAAATGGATAGCACACTGCATCCATTTCTGCTATAAGCAGCATGGAATACCCCCCCCCAAGGGGGTTAGGACCCACTCCGCCAGAGCAGCCTCCACCTCTGCAGCATTCCTCAAGGGGTCCTCACCAGGGACATCCTGGAGGCTGCCACCTGGACATCTGTTCACACCTTTACCAAACATTACCACCTGCTTCTCTTTTCTAAATCCAGGGCAGGCTTTGCCTCTGCAGTCTTGCAGGGCATGCCAGCCAGCCCCTAGTTTCCTTGACTGCCTCCACCCATTTCCTCAGCTTTGGGAATCTACCCAAATGTGATGACTGCAACAGTGAAACATGAAGAACATAGTACAGTTGTGTACCCTTACCATAAATGTAGATGTTCAAGTGTATTCACTGTTGCAGTCCTGGTATCCCTCCCTCCTTCCCACTTTTTCTTTTTGTTACCTTTGATGTTCTTCATGTTTCACTGTTGCAGTCATAACATTTGGGTAATCTGCTGGCAGGTTGCCCTCAGTCAGCCTGAATTCCAAAGTCTTGGGTCCTGCATCGGTTGCTGTCTTCTCTTCCATGACGTCAGGTCGTCAGGGGTATAAAACATGCAGCCGACACCATTTTCTTTAGTCTTTCTTGCCGCGCGGTGCCCGAAGCAGAAGCATTTCGCAAGTGCCGGTCAGCCTACTACTGAAATATTCGAGTTTGAGTTTCAGAACCGAAGTCTTCACTAAAGCTAAGTATCCCATTGGGGAAACTTTTTTCTTGCTTTTTACTGATGTCAGAAAAAGGTATTTGCATTACTTGTGGGAAGCAAATACCTCAAGGATTTCCATTTATACTGTATTCCTTGCCTAAGCCCTGATCACAACTTGCCTGGCTGTCGGTTTTGTGCTAGATTTAACCAACGCACTATTAAGCGTCGATATATTTTTGCATCTAAGTATTTTGGAAACAGATTTAACTACCCAGAAATGACATTGGATAGCAATCCGACTACCGGAGTACATAAAAAAATGCAAAGAAAAGGATAGAGAAAGGCCGTCTAGATCCAAAACCGAAGACGAAGCTTCTCCTAAGCCAGTTCGCCAGTACTCAGGTGCTTTTGCAGCCCCTGATACCCGCTACCTTCGAGTCGCAGGCCTCTACCGACACCCATGTGGAGTCCGGCATGCCGCAGGATACTCAAGGTATTGGACCGACGGATGTATCTCCCTCGGATGGGTCCGGAGCCGGTGAGCAGGCACCGACTTCTGTGGGTATATTCAGACCTCAACATTTTTATATCAAACTGACGAAAGCTGCAAAACCAAAGGCTTAGACAACTTCTAAAACTAAAAAACGATGCCTGAGGCATGTGTACAGGCCTCTATGCCTAAAAAAACAGATGATCAAAATGGCTGAAGACCTTATTACCTTGATCAGGGGTATCCATCCCTCTCCACATGAGGCCTAGGCAAGACACTGACTATGAATCTTCAGATCAGGTTTCTATTTTTTCTGATTCCTCTTCTGATCAGGAATTATCTCTACCTCCTTATGAGGATTCTGATGCTAAGGAGTCTATTCCATCTGCATCTCCTCCTGAGGATTACTCATTTGGAGAAACCTTGCATACTTTAAGGGAGCATTTTCACTGGGAGAGTCAAGACTTCTCAGAATCAAAAAAGCGGCTCAGGGATTTCCTTCTCCCTCCGCACAAGCCTATAGCCATTCCCCCTGTTTTAAACATTGTGGATGATGTCTTTTCAGAGTCAAGCCTGACTCCTTACCTCCGGCTCCCAGTAAGCCTGACCGGTATTTACAGGGTCCCTGACTCTCATAAATTTTTACTTAGAAACCCTGCTGCTGATCTTGAAACTATTTCACAGGGTCCAAAGGGAGTTGAGACCTCAACAGCATAAAACCCCACCCCCTCCGACAGAGATTCAAGGGCACTGGACATATGGGGAAAAAAGGTTTATACATCTGCAACCTTGGCAGTCAGCGCCTTAAACTGTCAATTTCATATGCTTAAGTACCAACAACATGTTATGGGATTGCTGAAACAGAAAATTATGTTGATTTCAGAATGTGCAGAAAATAAGGAATTGCAGGAATTATTGCATGCAGCTGAACAAGTTGGAAAGCATACTTTGCAATGTGGTTTTGATTCTTTAGAGGCCTCCTACAGGGCCACAGTTACTGGATCTGTGATTAGGAGGCATGCCTGGTTAAAGGAACAAAATTTGCCTGATCGTGTTAAAGCTAGACGCACCTTTACAGCATGATTCTCTGTTTGGTATTAAGGCAGAAGAGGTTTTAAAGAAAATGGAAGACAAAGCTAAGTCTATGCAAACTGTTAAAGATTTCTTACAAGTACAGCCACCTAGATTCAGTAGACACTGGCCTACAAAAAATTGGTCTTTTCTTGTGTCAGAGCTCAAAGGGGCAAATCCAGATGACCTAAGGGTTCTAGGTACCAGGCTCAAGACTCATACAGGTCAAAGCAATGGGGCGCATCCACCTCCAAACCTGGAGGAGATAAAGTACAAACCTACAGAAAGCAATCCCAATGACTTCCGTCTGCCTACACCAAGCACTTATATTTTGGCAGCACCCATAGGGAGAAAATTAGCACTTTTTGCTCAAAATTGGCAGTTAATAACCCAGGACAAGTGGGTACTAAACATGGTATCACAGGGATACAGATTCCATTTCCACACTCTGCCAATGACAAAGGGTTGGCCAGATCTGCTAAAAAATCAATGGGCAGAGGCACAGAAATAGGTTTCATCCCTCATGGATATGGGGGCCATTCAGACAGTACCAGAACAGGAAAAAGGACGAGGTTTTTACTAAAGACTGTTCTTGGTATCCAGAAAGGACAAGGCCTGGCGGCCAATACTGGATTTATCTATTCTGAACACATACCTGGACATTCCAAAATTCAAAATGCTCACTTTGCAACAGCTTCTGCCTATGCTGGGCAAGAATGCTTGGCTGGTGACTTTAGACCTAAAAGAGGCATACCTGCATGTCCCAATAAGACAGTCGTGCAGAAGATACCTCAGATTCAAGGCTGGCTTAATGCATTACCAATTCTCTGCACTGCCCTTTGGCTTATCTACTGCACCCAGTGTCTTTACAAAGTGCCTGGCACCAGTAATTGCATTTTGCAGACAACAAAGTATTCATATATATCCTTACTTGGATGACTGTCTCATTCAAGCAGAGAACAAGGACACTCTTCTACACAACACCTGGCGTTTGTAAAAAAGCTTCTAACATGCCTAGGGTACACAATAAACGAAAAGAAATCACAACTGGTACCCTCTCAAAAGATAACATTCCTGGGTGCAAGCTTGAATACAACTGCCCAGATGGGTTACCTCACGCCAGACAAACAAAGGCAACTGACTACTTACTTCAAACTGATGGCAACAAAAACCCAGTCTTCTGCAAGACAAATTCTGCAGGCTCTGGGCTTCATGGCATCCTGCATTCTACTAATTCCATATGCCAGACTGCATATGAGGAAACTTCAATGGTACCTAAAAAGTTTATGGAGTCAACATTTACACAGTCTGGAAACAATGATTCCTCTCATCCCCTGCCTGCAACAGGAGTTTCTATGGTGGACAAAGGCCTGTCACCTAAACATGGGACTGCCCTTCACTCTACCCCCTGCCAGTCAAACCTTTACAACAGATGCATCAGATTATGCCTGGGGGGCCCACATGGCAGGAAGATACATTCAGGGCATATGGGCACCAAATCAAATGCATATACATATCAACCAGAGAGAGATGCTAGCTGTTCAAAATGCCCTAACAGCCTTCAAGGACTTACTTCATCCAGGACATCTACTGATAAAGACGGACAACACCGCAGTCATGTGGTATATAAACAAGCAAGGGGGCACACACTCATGCCCCCTTTGCAGATTAGCCATGGCACTGTGGTTCACAGCTTTGACCTACCAAATAAATCTTCAAGCTGAATTCCTGCCAGGAAAATAAAACACTCTGGCAGACGATTTAAGCAGAAACCTTATGGATCCTCACGAGTGGAAACTAAATCCACAAGTCTTCAGCATGATAGCAGAGAAATGGGGGAGCCCAGACATAGACCTATTTGCCTCTCCTCAAAATTATCAACTGAAAAGATACTGCACAAGGATTTATCACAAACAAGCATGGAAAGTGGACGCCCTATCCTTCAGTTGGAAAAACCTATCAGTTTACGCCTTTCCTCCTCTGCCTCTTCTACCCAAGGTCCTCCTAAAAGTCAGACAAGAGAAGCCAAAGATATTACTTGCCCCAGACTGGCCCCGCCAATACTGGTACCCAATCCAAAGGAACTTGTCTCAATACCCAGCTTGGACCTTGCCTCAAAAACCACAACTACTATCCCAGCAAAACAATCAGATCCTGCACAATTAACTACAGACTCTGAACCCTGGCAGCATGGCTAATCCTATAATCATACAGACGACACATCTCAGTAAAGCTGTGATGGATGTCATTTTGGAAGCCAGAAGGCCTAGTACTAGAAAATCTTATGCTGACAAATGGAAGAGATTCTGTGCTTGGAATCAAGCACAAGGAACCGATACAGCAGAACCGCATATGCCTCAGATATTACAATACTTAACTGAGATGCTTGACAAAGGCCTATCTTTTTCATCAATCAAAATCCATGCCTCTGCCATTTCGGCACATTACAATACAGAGCTGCCAATCTTTTCTCATCCTTTACTAAAGCAGTATCTTAGAGGAGCCAAAAATTTAAGGCCTCCTAGAAGATCACCATTACCTGCATGGGACCTCAATTGTGTGTTGGAAAAGCTCACCCTGCCTCCATTTGAACCAGCTGCTACCGCTGAAATAAAGTTCTTATTATTGAAGACAGCTCTACTACTAGCAATTACTTCAGCAAGAAGAGTTTCAGAGCTAAAAGCCCTCATGGCTGTAGAGCCTTTTATCATATTTTACCCAGACAGGGTGTCTCTGAGGACAAATCCTACTTTTATGCCTCAGGTCATTTCCAGTGTGGCTCTTAACCAAAAAATTCATCTGCCAACTTTTTATCCAAATCCGCAGAACAAAGGGGAGAGAATTCTGCATTCCTTGGATGTACACAGACAGCTAAGATTCTACTTGAGCAGGACTAAAGCTCTAAGAAAAACTGAGCAATTACTAGTGTCATATGCTGCAGGATCAGAAGGAAAGGCTATTTCAAAGCAGACAATTTCAGTGGATAAGCCATTGCATCCGTTAATGCTACTTACACCATGGCAAACCTGTGCCCAAGGGCATAAGGTCTCACTCCACCAGGGCTGCAGCTACTTCAGCAGCCTTTCTCAGAGGAGTACCAACCAAGGACATTCTAGAGGCTGCTACTTGGAGTTCTGTTCATACCTTTACAAAGCATTACCATTTGCCTCTCTACCCTAAGTCCAGGGCAGGCTTTGCCATTGCTGTGCTGCAGGGCCTTATAGCCTCAACTAATGCTGTTTAGCTCCAGCCTCCCAACCATAGCTTTGGGATTCTACCCAAATGTAATGACTGCAACAGTGACACACAAAGAACATAGTACAGTTGTGTACACTTACTATAAATGTAGACATTCGAGTGTATTCACTGTTGCAGTCCAGGTTACCCTCCCGCCATCCCCCTGTCATTCAACAGTTTATCTTTCCTTCTCTGTCTTCTACAACCTATGTGGTGTATTTGCTTGTAGATGAAGATAAAGTATATAGTGATGCATGTGTATATATATATATATATATATATATATATATATATATATATATATATATATATATAGAATATTGCTACCTTTTTGGGGGCACCTGACATCGGGGACAAGAAAAAAAATGGTGTCCACTGCATGTTTTATACCGCTGACGACCTGACATCATGGAAGAGAAGACAGCAACTGGCGCAGGACCCTAGACTTTGGAATTCAGGCCGACTGAGGGCAACCTGCCAGCAGATTACCCAAATGTAATGACTGCAACAGTGAATACACTCGAACATCTACATTTATGGTAAGTGTACACAACTGTACTTTCCTTGTTCTCCTTTCCTTACAAGGGACATATTGGTATTTTTTTTTCCACTGGTGGGGTCCTGCCACCAGATCCTGGCCTCCTACTTTGGGGGCTCCTGACCGGTTAGGGCAAGAAAAACTGAAGTAATGGCATCTGCTGCCTTCCATTATACCACTGACGACCTGATGTCAGTCTTCAAGCGACAGCAACCGACGCAGAAATACTAAGTCTTATTCAGGCTGGCTGAGGACTACCCCAGCAGTGATAGCCCAAATGTGATCACTGCAACAGTGAAGACACACTAACATCTACCTTTATGGTAAGTGTACATAACTGCACTTTTTCTTGCCTAAGACTTCACCCCTTACCTGACATGAAAGTTATGTATGCTCCTGTGGACTATTCTGGCTTATTTGGACCTGCAGCTGCTAATCTGTTCAAATCACTGCAGGAATTGAAACATACTCAAGTTTCAAAGAAATTACCCTGCAAAGCCTATGTTTGTGTGTAGACATTCCTGTTACACACAACCCAGAACAAAAGTGACAGGAGACCACAACAGCCTAGGGCTCCAATGGCAGCTTCGCTCACTGAAGAGGCCTTTTCCAGATAAGCTGTCCTCTCTCTGACTGCTCCCCCCCCTCAGTCATATCCCTTATCCTTACCAGTCTGGGAAAACATAAACCAAGATGCCTGGGTCCTCTCAGTTCAGAAAGGGTAGTTCATGGTGTGGGATCAACTTCCTTCCTTAAGAATTATCCCTCAACCTCCCAGGGCCAACTTGCCTTTTTCCCAGAAGTTCTCTTAGAGTTATTGAACCAAGGGACCATTTAGAGTGGCCCCAAAAACCAAATAGGCAAAGAATTGTATTCCGTATTGTTCCTGGTGCCCATGAAGGAGGGTCCCTGAAGACCCATCCTCAACTTCTTTCCATCTCAATACCTTCCTAAGAGTACTCGCTTTCTGCATGCTGACCCTCTAGAGACTGTTCCCACTTATTCTGCCTCAGCCTTCATGATTACCCTGGATATCAAAGGTGCATATCTGCACATTCCCTTCCATTCCAACTACAGAATGTTTTCTTCTCTCTATCATCATGGCATTTTCAGTTCTGTGCCTTGCCCTTTTCTCCCACACCCAGGGTGTGCACCAAATGTCTTTCTCCAGTTATTGCCCACTGCAGACTCCAGAAAATACACATCTTTCTGTATTTGGATGATCTTCTCTTAGCCACCTCCACAGAGGAGTTGGAACAAATATTTCCTTTACAATCAACCTTCCACAAAATCTGGGGTTCACCATGAACTTAAATCAGTTCTCACCCGTTCATAGGATCAAATTTTCCTAGGGCGCAGGATACAAACAGATCTTATGAGGGTGTCTCTTCCCTCCCACAACAGGTAAGGACCTCATCTTTTACTTCCAGAACATTCTATTGGTTTACTACATTACAGCTAGAGAGTTCCTCGGGGTCTTGGGCCTCATGGCATCCACCATTCCCATGCTCCCCTTAGCCAAATTCCACATGAGAAAATGGCAATGGTACCTAAAATCAGTTTGGATGCAACACCAACACCCCTCAGAATTCTCCATTCCCCTCATCCCCTGTCTGAAGAGGGAACGTCAGTGGTGGATATAGTGTCACTCAACTCAGGACTTACCCTTATACCCTTCTGCTTCACTCAACTCAGGACGTACCCTTACACCCTTCTGCTGTTCAAGATATCTGCACAGACACCTCAGACTTGGGTTGGGGAGCAGATGATTCCAAATTGGGAGCTATTAACTCCCCAAGTGATGTTGACATCCTACAGAAAGGCCTCTCTGAGACCGATGATTGGTGTCAGAGCCATGGCCTTAAGTTCAATGTCAAAAAATGTCATCCCCCTTGGGAAAAACCTGGATGTTCTTCGTGTTTCACTGTTGCAGTCATTACATTTGGGTAATCTGCTTGCAGAAGGGACAGCAACCGACGCAGTACCCAAGACTTTGTTAATCATGCCGACTGAGGGCTACCTGCAAGCAGATAACCCAAATGTAATGACTGCAACAGTGAATACACTCGAACATCTACATTTATGGTAAGTGTACACAACTGTACTTTCCTTGATGTGCTAGATAATTATGAAGGAAGCAGAGAGATATAGTAAAATACAAGTTTCTCCCTGTCTCACTCCATGGATGTAAACTCCAGAAAAGTTAAAGTGGCACTGTTTCTATTAATACCTGTCAGGCCTTTACAAATTGATTTTGGCTTACACTTCCCATAAATCTTCATGCTTCAGTTATTCTGTCTACTTTCAGACCCCTCTCTATTCTTGATCTCCTGTTAAGCAGTTTTTGAGGGATGAGATTCACCTTAAACCTCCTAACGAATGGCTCCACCATGTGACGTGAGTTATTTTTGTACTAGAAAAGCTAGCCTTGTCTCTGTTTGAACCAGCAGCTTTGTGCCTTATCTCCATTTGAAAGGAAGACACTTTATAGGGACAGTCACCTCTGCTATTCATATTACAGAATTGCAAGCAGCAAATCCTTAGATGTCTCATCAGGATAGTGGCCCTACATACCAATCTCCTAGTGAAAAGTAACTTGAAACAGACATTGCAACTGCTAGTCATTTTCCATAAGCCACAGAATGCAGCAGAAAACTAAATTCCTTGGATGTGTATGGATTCCTGTGATTTTATTTGCAGGAAAAAAATTTCACCTTTTTTGAAAAAGTGAAGGAAGGAAAACCTATAAACAAGCAAATCCTGTCCAAACTTCTGGAGAATGCCTATTGCTTTTTATTACCAGAACAATGAGAAGCGGGTACCAAGCTCCATTAGACCCCACTCTTCTGCAGTTATTGCTGCTACCATAGCTTTTCTTAGTTGTGTGTACCAAAACCACTTTTGAGGCAGCTACTTTGTCCTTTCTCCACACTTTCTTTAAGCAGTACAGCCTAGGGCCACTAGCCAGAACAGTAATTGCCTCTGGTGTCCTGCAAGGAACTAGATGTTCTTTGTGTTTCACTGTTGCAGTCATTACATTTGGGTTATCTGCTGGCAGGTTGCCCTCATTCAGCCTGATTAACAAAGTCTTGGGTCCTGCGTCAGTTGCTGTCCCTTCTTCCATGATGTCAGGTCGTTAGGGGTATAAAACATGCAGCCGACACTATTACATCAGTTTTTCTTGCAACGCAGTGCCCGAAGTAGAAGCAGTTCGCAAGTGCCGGTCTCCCAACTCCTGAAATTTTCATTTTCGAGTTTCAGAACCAAAGTCTTCAATTAAAAGCTAAGTACCCCATTGGGGAAACTTTTTCTTGCTCCTTACCAATGTCAGTAAAAGTTAATAATTGTATTGCTTGTGGGAAGCAAATACCTCATAAGGATTTTCATTTGTACTGTATTCCTTGCCTAGGCCCTGACCATGACGTACATTGTTGTCGGTTTTGTGCTTTATTTAATCAGCTCAATATCCATCGTCGGTACATTTTTGCTTCTAAATATTTCAGTTCTCGGTTTAATTATCCAGAAATGATGGTTAGCCATCCGACTACCGGAATACCGAAAAAATGCAAAGAAAAAGATTCACGCCATTGAGGTCCAAAACTGCCGACGATGCTTCTAAGCCAGTCGCCAGTCCTCACTGAGGTGCGTTCACAGCCCCCGATACCCACTACTTCTGATTTGCAGGCCTCTACTGAGACCCATTTGGAGTCTGGTATGCCACAAGATGCTTCACCTATGGAACCCGTGGATGTCTCTACCTTGGATGGGTCCAGAGCCGCTGTGCAGGCACCGGCTTCTGAGGGTGTATTCAGGCCTACAGACTTGCATATTAAACTGACTCCACCTTCAATACTAAGGCCTAAATCTTGATCTATGTCTAAAGAACCGACGCCCAGGCCACACGTGCAGGCCCCTATGCCTAAAAAACAAATGATCAAAATGGCTGAAGATTTAATTACTCTAATCAGGGGTAGTCAACCCCCCCCCCCTTTCTAAGAGGCCTAGGGCTGAACTTGACTATGAATCTTCCGAACAGGACTCTGTTTCTTCTGACTCTTATAATGACCTGGATTTGTCCATACCTACTTATGCGGACTCTGATGCAGAGGATTCCATTCCCTCTGCTTCTCCTCCTGAGGATTTTTCTTTTGGGAAAACTTTACATACCTTAAGGGGGTATTTCCACTGGGAAAGTCAGGATTTTTCTGAATCCAAAAAGAGGCTTAGGGATTTCCTCCTCCTACCTCAGCATAGGCCTTTGGCTATACCTCCTGTACTAGATATTTTTTGATGTGTTTTCATAATCCAGTATGGCCCCTGATTCCCTGCCTCCAGCTCCTAGTAAACCAGACAGGTACTACAGGGTTCCTGAGTCCCACAAATTCCTTTTCAAAAATCCTGTTGCGGACCCTGAAACCATTTCTTAGGGGCCCAAGGGCATTAAGGCTTCTACTGCTAGAAATCCTAGCCCTTCTGATAGAAACTCCAGGGCACTGAATAGATGGGGTAAAAAGGTTTATATTATTGCAACCTTGGCAATCAGGGCTTTAAACTGCCAATTCCATATGCTAAAATATCAACAGCATATTGTGGGAATGCTTAAACAGAAAATTATGTTGATTTCTATGTGTGGAAAATAAAGATTTACAGGATTTATTGCATTCAGCTGATTTGGAAAGCATACTTTGCAATGTGGTTTTGATTCTTTAGAGGCCTCTTGCAGGGCTGCTGTTACTGGGTCTGTGCTTAGAAGGGGATGCTTGGCTTAAGGAGCAATCTCTGCCTGATCATGTTAAAGCAAAACTGTTCATAAGTCAGTACTAGGCTAACTCCCCTTGTGGGCTATTTTAAGCCTAGCCAATTATCCCATTTGAGAATCAAACCCTGAACCTTGTGTTTGTAAGGCAAACACCTTAACCATTATGCCAAACCCAAAAGGATGCTCCTTTGCAACAGGACAGTCTCTTTGGCAATAAGGCTGAAGAAGTTCTAAAAAAAGATGGAAGATAAAGCTAAATTTATGCAAATTGTAAACCTCCTAGATGTAGTAGGCACTGGCCTCCTAAGAACTGGTCCTTTCCAGCTCCTTCCAGAGCCACTCAAGCCAAACCCAGACAATCCAAAAACACCAGGTTCAGTCCCAAGGGACTTTCAGAACTAAGCAATGGGGTGCTTACACTTCCAAATCTGGAAATAACAAGACTCCACCCTGGGGTAAACAGTCTCAATAACTTTCCTTTAAAATTATCAAGCACTTACCTCTTAGCCGCCCCTTTGGGGAGAAAACTGGCTCTTCATGCAAAAATTGGCAACTTATAACCCAGGACAAATGGGTTTTAAATAGTGTCCTAGGGATACAGATTTCATTTCCACACATTGCCAACTCCAAACGGGTGGCCAGACCTGCCCCCAAATCAGTGGGCAGAGGCTCAGAAACAAGTACTTTCCCTCCTAAACATGAGTGCTATTCATCTAGTACCAGAAGAGGAAAAGGGACAAGGTTTCTTTTCCAGACTTTTCCTGGTACCCAGAAAAGACAAATTATGGCGTCCAATTCTGGATCTGTCTACTCTAAAAACCTTTCTGGACATTCCAAAATTCAAGATGCTGACTCTTCACCAGTTGCTTCCTATGCTAGACAAAGATGCCTGGTTGGCAACTCTAGATTTAAAAGAGGCTTACCTGCATATCCCAGTCAGGGAATCTTGCAGAAGATACCTCCGCTTCAAAGCAGGCTACTTGCATTATCAGTTCTCTGCACTGCCATTTAGCTTGTCTACTGCACCCAGGGTATTCACAAAGTGCCTGGCTCCAGTAATTGCATTTTGCAGGCAAAGAAATATTCAAATATATCCATACCTGGATGATTGTCTAATTCAGGCAGAAAACCAGGCCATTCTTCTAAAACATCTGTTTTTTGTAAAAAGGGTTCTAACTTGTCTAGGGTACACCATAAATGAAAAGAAATCACAACTGGTACCCTCTCAAAAAATTACATTCCTGGGTGCAAGCTTGAATACAACTGCCCAGATGGCTTTCCTTATGCCAGAAAAGCAAATTCGTTTGGTGATTTACTTCAAACAGGTGGCCACAAAAACTCTTCTAATCTGCAAGACAAATACTGCAAGCCTTGGGGTTCATGGCCTCCTGCATTCTTCTAATTTCATATGCCAGACTGCATGTGAGGAAACTTCAGTGGTACTTAAAAAGGTTATGGAGTCAACATTGTCACAGCCTGGAAACAATGATTCCTGTCATGCCTTGCCTGCACCTAGAGTTCCTATGGTGGGCAGAGGCCTGCCACCAAAACAAGGGACTGCCATTCACACCACCCCCTGCTGCCCAAACCCTAACTACAGGTGCATCAGATTATGCATGGGGGGGCTCATCTGGCAGGGAAGTACATTCAGGGCAAATGGAGCCCAAATCAAATGCATCTTCATATCAATCAAAAAGAAATGCTAGCTGTACAGAATGCACTGACAGCCTTCAAGGACTACCTTCAACCAGGACAACTAATGGTAAAGACGGACAACACTATGGTTATGTGGTACATAAACAAGCAGGGGGGGGTACACATTCCTACCCCCTCTGCAGACTAGCCATGGCATTGTGGAACATGGCCTTGAGCTACCAAGTACAACTACAAACTCAATTCCTGCCAGGAAAGCTGAATATTCTGGCAGACGAACTAAGCAGAAATCTCATGGACCCACACAAATGGAAATTGGAACCATGGATTTTCAACATGTTGACATGCAAATGGGGGAGCCCAGGCATAGATCTTTTTGCCTCACCCAAGAACTACCAGTTGGACAAATTTTGCACAAGAGCACCTCACAAAAAAAGCCTGGAAAGTGGATGCTCTGTCCTTCAGCTGGAAAAACCTATCAGTCTATGCCTTTCCCCCTCTGCTCTCCAAAGTTCTACTAAAAGTCAAACAGGACAAACCAAACATGATTTTGATTGCTCCAGACTGGCCTCACCAACACTGGTACCCACTCCTATGCAGTGTGTCACAAATTTCTCCATGGCACCTTCCTCAGGCACCTTCCTTACTGTCTCAGCAGGAGAACCAAATTCTGCACCCTCAGCTCTAAGCTTTGAATCTTGCAGCTTGGCTAATCATTTAAATTCCCCATTAGCACCCCTTAGCAAACCTGTGATGGATGTCATTTTGGAGGCGAGAAGACCTAGTACTAGTGAATCGTATGCTGTCAAATGGAAAAGATTCTGTACCTGGAATCAGTCTCAAGGGATGAGCACAGCAGCACCCAATTTACCTCAGATTTTATCCATGCCTCAGTCATTTCAGCTCATTACAACACAGAACCCCCCCCCCCTTCTCTCATCCTCTGCTAAAGCAGTATCTCAGAGGGGCAAAAAACTTGAGACCAACCAGGAGAGCTCCAACCCCTGCCTGGAACCTTAACTTTGTATTGGAGAAACTCGCTCTACCTCCTTTCGAGCCAGGTGCTACTGCAGACTTAAAATTTCTTTCCTAGAAAACAGCCTTCCTTTTAGCAATCACTTCAGCTAGAAGGATATCTGAATTACAGGCCCTTATGGCAGTGGAGCCTTTCATCATCTTTCATGCGGACAGGGTGTCACTCTGGATAAATCCATCCTTCATCCCCAAGGTGGTATCCAGTGTGGCTCTTAATCAGTCCATTCATTTGCCAACTTTCTTTCCCAATCCACAGAACAAGGGGGAGTGGATTCTGCATTCATTGGATGTACACAGACAACTTAGATTCTACTTGGACAGGACTAAATCAAGAAGAAAATCTGAACAACTGCTGGTAGCATTTGCTGCAGGGGAAGACTATTTCAAAACAAACCATTTCTAAATGGATAAGCCATTGCATTCATTTCTGCTATAAGCACCATGGAAAACCTATCCCCCAGGGGATCAGATCCCATTCCACCAGGGCTGCATCTACTTCTACAGCCTTTCTCAGAGGTGTTCCTACTAGGGATATTCTCAAAGCTGCTACCTGGAGTTTCAAACTTTCACCAAGCATTATCACTTACCAGTTTTCTCTAAATCCAGAGCTGGCTTTGCCACTGCTGTTTTGCAAGGCCTTATAGCTGGTCCTAATGCTGTATAAATCCATCCTCCCAACCATAGCTTTGGGAATCTACCCAAATGTAATGACTGCAACAGCGAAACACGAAGAACATAGTACAGTTGTGTGCACTTACCGTAAATGTAGATGTTCCCTCCAGCCCCCTGTTTTTCTCTTACTATACCTCTACTTTCCTTTACTATGCTTAAAAGCCTTTTTTGGTGTATTTGCTTTTGTTTGGAGGTATATTTTTGTGTTTTTAATTGCATATATATATATATATATATTTTGCTCCCCATTTGGGGGGCACCTGACATCTGGGGCAAGAAAAACTGATGTAATGGTGTAGGCTGCATGTTTTATACCCCTGATGACCTGACATCATGGAAGAAGGGACAGCAACCGAAGCAGGACCAAAGACTTTGTTAATCAAGCCGACTGAGGGCAACCTGCCAGCAGATAACCCAAATGTAATGACTGCAACAGTGAATACACTTGAACATCTACATTTATGGTAAGTGTACACAACTGTACTTTTTGAACATCTCCTCCCCTATGATTTTCACTGCTTTGGGAATCCCATCAAAGGTGAAGACTACAACAGTGATTACTATTCTATACATAGCACTGTGTGTTAGGAACTCGCATAGATGTAGATTTTTTTTGTTGTTTCACTGTTTTAGTTCCCTTCCACATTCCCTCTTTTTTTCTGACTCCTCCTCTGGGGGTTGGTTGACCGTCTTTTCTCCTGGAACTATACAGGCACCCCCACCCCATTTTGTAAGCCTTTCTCTGGGGACCCTCTGGACACTGGTGGTGGGGGAATCCAGACAGTGTACACTTGCTAGCTGGGCCACTGGTTCAAAGGCCTGAAGAATTCTCCATATTTACCAAGGCAATAGCCAGTGTTATCCTGATGCTAGAAGCAGGGTGATGACCAGAACACTAAAGATGGGGGGGCTTTGGTAGATAGTCAAGTTACATTCTATTTGCTTGGTAGGATAATCCAAAAGTGAAGGTTGCAATGATGGAACTACTAACACGTAACAGTTGCTTTCTGGGTGGTCAATTGAATTGTACAGGTTATAGGTCACATTAAAGGTAGGAAAAGGTTTGAAATGATTTATTGCAGTCTCATTTTTTTATATCACAAAAACCTGGCATTTTAACAGGGGTGTGTAAACTTTTTATGCTCACTGTAGAGGAGGCACCAGTTGGACACAACTGGGTCTAGGTACTGTTATAGGTTCATAGGTGTGTATTAGGCTATTGGTCCTGGGGTCTTTACAAGCCTAGCCATAGGATTATCCTGGCATTGTGCCACCTGACCTTAGTTCCCAGTGCATCTGTCGAGTAGAGTCACTGGAGTTATACCCAGGGTGAGTTTTCTATTTTCCATATACTCATCAAGATTTCTCTTGAATAGGGTCAGCAAGGTGCTCTGCTTGACATTTATGGGAGATCTATTCCATAGCATGGGCAGTCTCTGGGTTATGAACCTGTCCCTCCAGTGCATTCTGTTGATTATGGTAATGAAGTTGAGGTCTCTTGTGCGTGTGGTGCAGAGGGATTGAGATTTCTTTAGATGTAGCATTTCTAACAGAGCTGGGTCAGACTTGACTTTGTAAGTCAAGCAGAGATCACCTCAATGTAGGCGATATGAGACCGAGAATAGTTGGAGTGTTTTGATTCTGTCCATATAGAACAAGTGTTTAAGGCCTATGATCCTTTTGTGAGGTACTTTTGTGGCACCTCCAGATGTTCATTGTGTTTCACTGTTGCAGTCATCACTGTAGGGTTCTTCCTGCCTGCAGGTAACCCTCGGTCGGCCAGAATCCCAAAGTCTGGGTCCGGCGTCGGCTGTTCAGTCATGCTCCCTGACATCAGAGCACCAGGTGTACAAAGCTGCCAGCCGACGCCATGTTCTCCAGTCTTTCTTGCCGTGCAGTGGAAGCAGTTCACAAGTGTCAGTCGGCTGACTCCTGATAATTTTCATGCTTCATTCTGAAGACTTTCTTCTTCTCAAAGCTAAGTACCCCGTTGATGAAACTTTTTTCTTGCTCCAGTCCGATGTCAGAAAAAGTTAATAATTGTATTTCTTGTGGGAAGCAAATACCTCATAAGGATTTCCACTCTTACTGTATTCCTTGTTTAGGCCCTGACCATGACATAGCTAGTTGTCGATTTTGTGCTAGATTTAACCAACGTACTATTAAGCGGAGATACGATTTTGCTTTTCACTATTTTGGCAGGCGATTTAATTACAATATGTCGTCGGACTCGCTTCCGACTACTGGAGTTCACAAATGACACAAGGATAAGGACAGGCCTCCAAGGTCCAAATCAGACGACGGTTTACAAGTAGAGCCAGCTACAGGTTCGGCCGTTGTCAGTGAGGCGCTTCTGCAGCCCCTGTCGTCGGCCATTACAGAACCGATTGCCAAAACGGACTCCCACGAGGAGCCAACTAGGCCTTTGAGTACTACAGCTGCAGGACCTTCAGACAATACTCCCTCGGATGGGTCCGGAGCCGCTGTGCAGGTACCGGCTTCCGAGGGGGTTTTCAGGCCTACACAGCTTCAAATAAAGGCAAAGACAAAGGCCGAAGACTCCTTCTAAATCAAAGACTCAAGCCCAGGCCTCCTCTGATCCGGGACCTAAGTCTCAAAAACAAATGCTTAAAATGGCGGAGGACTTACAAACTATGATTAGGGATTCACATCCCCCTCCAGACAAAAGGCCAAGGCAAGAATTGGATTATGAATCCTCTGATCAGGCATCTATTTCTTCAGTGTCTTCCTCTGAACAGGAATATACTTTCCCTCCTTATGAGGATTCTGATGCTGAGGAATCCATTCCTTCAGCTTCTCCCCCTGAGGATTTTTCTTTCGGGGAAACTTTACATAACATGAGGGAACATTTTCATTGGGAAGGACAGAAGTACTCTGAATCTAAGAGAAGGCTTAGGGATTTCCTTCTTCCCCAACACAGACCCCTGGCTATTCCTCCAATTTTGGATATTGTAGATGATGTTTTTTCTGAGGCTAATTTAACTCCTGACTCCTTTCCTCAAGCTCCTGCAAAGCCTGACATATTACAGGGTCCCTAACTCCCACCAGTTTCTTTATAAAATTCCTGCTGCTGATCCAGAAACCATTTCTCAGGGTCCTAAGGGTGTTAAGGCCGCCTCTGCTAAAAACCCTATTCCGACAGATAAGGATTCTAGAGCTTTGGAGAGATGGGGCAAAAAAGTGTACACTTCTGCTACTTTATCCATTAGGGCTTTAAATTGTCAATTTCATATGCTAAAATATCAGCAATTTCTGCTGTCTATTGTGAAACAAAAGCTAGGTACCTTTTCTGCTTGTGCAGATAATAAGGAATTTCATGATTTGCTACATGCTATTGAGCAGGTGGGGAAGCATGGCTTACATTGTGGTTTTGATGCCTTGGAGGCTTCATGCAGGGCAGCTGCCACTGGCACAGTCATTAGAAGACATGCTTGGTTAAAGGAACAAAACTTGCCTGATCAAGTGAAAGCAAAGTTACTGGATGCTCCTATTCAGCATAATGTTTTGTTTGGGTCTAAGGCTGAAGAGGTGATAAAGAAAATGGAGGATAGGGAAAAATCCATGCAAACGGTTAAGGATTTCTTACAAGTTCAGCCTCCAAGATTTAGCAGAAATTGGCCATCTAAAAATTGGTCCTTTCCTAGCTCGGACAGGCCTCAGAGGGTAGATATAGGTGCTCTAGAGGGAGGGCCCAAGCACAGATCTCTTACAGACCTTGACAATGGAGTGCTTCCACCTCCAGGGGTGGAGAGGACAGACCTCAATCATGTAGAAAACAGGCTCAATGACTCCCCTGCATGGCTCCAGGAACTTCTCTCCTGGAAGCCCCTCTAGGAGGAAAACTCTCTCTTTTTCACCAAAACTGGACTTGCATAACCCAAGACAAGTGGGTTCTGGATGTAGTTTCAAGAGGTTACAAATTCCATTTTCATACCTTGCCAGGACCAAATGGATGGCCAGAACTACCAAATCACCAATGGGCGGAGGCATTAAACCAGGTGGGATCCCTCATGGCTATGAGGGCCATAGAACTCATTCCACAATCAGAGACGGGACAAGGCTTTTACTCAAGGCTCTTTCTAGTTCCCAGAAAACAAAATTCCTGAGACCCATCCTAGATCTGTCAGTATTAAATACTTTCCTGGAGATACCAAAGTTCAAGATGCTTACTCTACAGCAGCTCCTGCCAATGCTGAGCAAAAATGCATGGATGGTGACATTTGATTTAAAGGAGGCTTACCTACACATCCCCATCAGACAAGAGTGCAGAAAATACCACAGGTTCAAGGCCGGCTCGAAACATTACCAATTCTCTGCACTGCCCTTTGGCTTGTCTACTGCGCCCAGGGTCTTCACCAAGTGCCTGGCACCAGTAGTAGCTTACTGCAGACTCAAGGGAATTCAAATTTACCCTTATCTGGATGACTGCCTTATTCAAGCAGACAGCAAGGATGTCCTACTCCAGCATCTGGAATTTGTTCAAAATCTACTCCAGTACCTGGGATTCACTGTGAACATAAAAAAGTCAAATTTGACACCCACACAACAGATAACTTTTCTGGGTGCTCTTCTAAACACAACAACCCAGATGGCATTCCTGACATCCGAAAAACAACTTCAGCTGGCTTCAACTTTCAAAACCCTGGCGTTAATGTCTCAGCTAACTGCAAGGAAATTCCTGCAGGCTTTGCGTTACATGGCCTCCTGCATCCTTCTCATACCATATGCAAGACTGCATATGAGAAAAATACAATGGTACCTAAAAAGTGTATGGTCCCAGCATTGCTACAGTCTAGACACACAGATTGCTGTCTTGCCTTGCCTACAAAAGGAATTCCATTGGTGGGCCATGGCATGTCTTCAAAACAAAGGGAAAGCCTTCAGTCTACCTCCAGCCAACCAAGTGTTAACCACGGACGCCTCGGATTACGCATGGGGAGCCCACTTGCAGGGGAAAGACCTGCAAGGTTTTTGGACAGAGGATCAGAAGCACCTACATATCAATTTAAAAGAGATGTTAGCTGTACAGAATGCCCTCTTGGCTTTCAGGGATCTTCTACAGCCGGGACAACTGCTGATATGGACAGACAACACCACAGTTATGTGGTACATAAACAAGCAAGGGGGTTCACACTCCTACCCCCTTTGCAGACTAGCCATGACTCTATGGAACACAGCTCTAACTTGCAAAGTGGACCTACAAGCTCAGTTCCTGCCAGGGAAACAAAATATTCTGGCAGACAGCCTGAGCAGGAACCTGTCAGACCCACACAAGTGGATGCTAGACACCCAAATATTCAAGATGATTACAGAAGCCTGGGGCTGCCCGGACATAGATCTATTTGCATCCCCCCTCAAATACCAGTTACAGATTTTTTGCACAAGGACATATCACAAACTAGCACAGAAAGTGGATGCTCTCTCATTCAGTTGGAGGAACCTCTCGGGGGTATGCCTTTCCTCCTCTACCTCTTCTTCCACGGGTGTTATTTAAGATAAAGCAGGACAAACCCAAGATGATTTTACTGGCCCCAAATTGGCCTTGTCAATTTTGGTACTCAACACTGATGAATCTATCCCAGGAGTCTCCTTGGATTCTACCTCAGATTCCAAATCTTTTGTCCCAACACCAGGGCCAGGTTCTGCACTCTCATGTCAAAACTCTCAGCCTGGCGTATTCAGGGTCTATGATTAATCCTAACCTTCCCAAACAGGTCATGGATGTCATCTTAGAAGCCAGACGGCCTAGCACTAGAAAATCTTATGAAGGTAAATGGAAGAGATTTTGCACCTGGATGCATGCTCAGAATTCGGATCCTCTCATTCCTAATATTCCATTGATTTTACATTACCTGACAGACATGTTACATAAGGGTTTATCCTTTTCCTCCATAAAAATACATGCCTCAGCTATCTCTGCGCATTACAATACAGATCCTCCAATCTTTTCGCAACCACTTCTGAATCAATATCTCAGAGGAGTAAAGAATTTAAGGCCCCCTAGGACACCACCCATACCTTCCTGGGACCTCAACTATGTTCTGGAAAAACTCACTCTGCCTCCTTTTGAGCCTGCTGCCACATCTCATATTAAGTATTTTTCATGGAAGACAGCTATCCTGCTGGCTTTGACTTCAGCCAGGAGAGTCTCTGAGTTACAAGCACTCATGGCTGTGGAACCTTACATTATTTTTCACCAAGATAGGGTGTCTTTAAGGACTAATCCTACTTTCATGCCTAAAGTGGTTTCTAAAGTGGCTTTAAATCAAACTATTCACCTGCCAACCTTTTTCACTAATCCACAAAATAAGGGGGAAAGGATCTTGCATTCCTTGGATGTACACACACAACTTTGTTTTTACCTGGACAGAACCAAGGATATCAGGAAAACAGAGCAACTGTTTGTTTCTTTTGCAACATATTCCCAAGGCAAAGCTATTTCAAAACAGACCATTTCTAAATGGATTGCTCATGGAATCAGATTTTGTTACTCTCATCATGGAAAGCAAATCCCAGGAAAAATTAGGACTCACTCTACCAGAGCTGCTGCTACTTCAGCTGCCTTTCTCAGGGGAGTACCTACCAAAGATATTTTGGAAGCTGCAACTTGGAGTTCAGTGCATACTTTCTCTAAGCACTATAATCTCCCTCTTTATTCTACGTCTAGGGCAGGCTTTGCTTCTGCAGTCTTGCAGGGCCTTCTAGCCGCCCCTTCTACTCTATAACCACCACCCTTTATCTCAGCTTTGGGATTCAACCCTACAGTGATGACTGCAACAGTGAAACACGATGAACATAGTACAGTTGTGTACACTTACCATAAATTTAGATGTTTGAGTGTCTTCACTGTTGCACTCTGGGTTACCCACCCTCCTGTCCCCTCTTATACTTTTTTTTACTGTGGTTTCCTACTTCACCCTTCTTCTGAGGTGTATTTGCTACAGGGTATGGGGTTTGTTGTATGTTACATGTTTGTCTTACTATTAGACTTCACTTTTGGGCACCTGACATCTGGGGCAAGAAAAACTGGAGAACATGGCGTCGGCTGGCAGCTTTGTACTCCTGGCGCTCTGACGTCAGGGAGCATGACTGAACAGCCGACGCTGGACCCAGACTTTGGGATTCTGGCCAACCGAGGGCTGCCTGCAGCCAGGAAGAACCCTACAGTGATGACTGCAACAGTGAAGACACTCGAACATCTACATTTATGGTAAGTGTACACAAATGTACTTTGTTGCAGGTGTTTAGTGAGGTACATGCCAAATGGGACTTTGTACTCTATGACTGGCCTAATGAGGGAAGAGTAGAGGGAGACAGTGACCTCTTTCTTCCTGGATGCAAAAACCTTAGTAATGAGATGTGCCACATAGAAGGACTTTCTGACCACAGTGGCAATATGGTGGTCAAAAGAGAGGTTGCTGTCAACCTGTGTTCCCAGATCTCTCATAACTTCTGTGTTCAGTGGACTACCATCAATGTGGTAATTCATGAGAACTGGGTTTTTCCCAAAGGGGATGACACATTTTTTGGCATTGAGCTTAAGGCCATGGTTCTGACACCAGTCATTGGTCTTAGTGAGGCCATTCTGTAGGATGTCAACATCACTTGGGGAGTTAATAATAGCTCCCAACTTTCAATTGTCTGTGAACTTGTCAGCCAGAGTCCCTTCATGTTGGCCTTTACTTCAGAGAAGTAAATACCAAACAGGAGAGGACCCAACCCTGTGGGACTCCACTCATGACTAGTCGGCAGTTTGACTTGGAGTCAACTACTTTCACACTGTGGGTTCGTCTTTCTATGCTTCCTGAGTGAGGAATGGTATCAAAGGCCTTGGCCAGATCAAGGTTGTATGAACCACCTTGCCTTCATCCACAGCTCTGGTGACTGACTCAAGGAAGTCGACCAAGTTGAGCAGGCATGATCTACCCTTCACAAAACCAAACTATGTGGGATCCAGAGTTTTGCAGATTCCCTATATCCTTGTTTATTAAGTCCATGATGATGTGTTCCATAGCTTTGCATATCAGACTCATCAGGTTAATGGGGCAATAGTTCCCAGGGTCTGTAGTCGCTCCTCCTTTGTGGAGAGGGATGACTGTAGCAGTGCACCATTTGGTAGGGACAAAGCCTGAGATGAGGCTGTGATTGAACAGGGTACACAGGTGAGGTGCCAGTTCATTCTGTAGTTCATGTAGAACACAGCCATGGATATTGTCATGTCCCATAGAAGCTGTATTCTTGGCCTTGGGCAGTGCTGTTTTAACCTGTGCAGCAGTAGTACTGGGTGCCTGGCAATCTACTGGTATTGTGACTGGTCCTTGGTGGGGGGGGGGGTAAAGTTGGGACTGAATCTGTCGGCCAGTATATTGGCAATATCTGTTAGTGAATCCTTGTCATTGGACCATCATTTCTCCGCAAGTGTTCAGAAAGCCTTTTATTTGGCCCATCTAATTTCCGATGGTATCTCCACTAGATTCAAAGAAGTCTTAATTTCCCTTTACTCGTATGTTATTGGACCAATTATTGAATATAAACCACCTTTTGGCGTCCCTGTATCTCCTAATATCACAACTTTGGAGACCTTGGAGATCCATGACTAAGATTCTAATATCACAACTTTGGAGACCTTGGAGATCCATGACTAAGATTTTGAGGCCAATGATCTTTTGTTATCAGGAGAGACTGGCAGCCCTTTGTACTCTTCCTCAGTGGAGATCTAGCTCTTTCCTTTCATACTATGAAAAATGTAACCCTATCTGATATCCTGTTCCTTCTCAAAACTAACGGTGTATCAAATACTTGATTAAAAGAATTAAACTATCCTGTTCCTTCTCAAAACTAACGGTGTATCAAATACTTGATTAAAAGAATTAAACTATCAGCAGATAAGACATGTTAGAGTGATTGATTCATATCACAACATAGCCATCACCTCTGGAATGAATTTCCACTTAACGCCAAGCAGAGAAACACCCTTGTCACCTTCATGGTAAACTTAGATAATTAGATGGACAGCCTCAAATTCACTGTCCTGGTCTACCTTGTCTTGCCCTCTGAGGCTAGAGCAACATTTTGAGTATGATGATAGATTTTTTTTGCTAGGCTTGAAATGGTTTACAGATTGATTGCCTAGCACATGCCTATGAACCTAAACCATTGAACAATTACAGGTTTGTTGCAATCATTAAACCACATTTCAGTGAAGAACAGCAATTTATACTTTTCAGCTATTAAACATTCTAAGTCTGCAATTTTATTTAGACTTCTACAATTACAAAAATACATTTTCATGGGATTTAAGCTCTATTTCTGCCCCCCTAACTCCTAAGTGAATTGCCAACTAATTTGTTTCCAGCATGGCTGAGATGAAGCAATTCTCTCCTGAAACAGTTTAACTTCTAAATCCTCCCAAGTAGTTATGACTTTGAAAGCACTGATTAGGGAAATTCTATGTATGATTGTCATTTCCCTTGACAACCTTTTTTTTAACACCTGCATAACAGGGACTAGGAAAAATATCAGTCTAAACCCTTAGGAGCTGCTTAATCCTGACATCTCAGAAATCACTTTTTTCAAACACCTCGATAACTAGTGTGAACAGCATCATTGTTTCTTGCTACAATGACTGTCATAAGGAGATGAATTTTTAAACGATTTACAGTCAAAAGGTTGACGTTGACATGTCTGACAACCACTTCCTCGACCATGGTAGGAGCAACCGTCGGAATGTCAACGTTCATGTGTTCGTCCATTCAGAAGGACGTACACAGGGCAGGGATTCACAGCATTGCTGTGAATGGGGATTTGTTGACATTGTTGCATCGACCATAAAACCTACTTAATATGTATGAGTCGACATTATTTGTCGTGGAAATCACCATTCACGGAAGTGATTTTCGTACTTTTGATAGTAAACCTTTTTAAAAGTAGAAGTGATTTTCGTGCTTTTGATAGTAAACCTTTTTAAACACAGAAGTGATTTTCGTGTTTCTGATAGTAAACCTTTTTAAACGCGGAAGTGCTTTTCGTGCTTTTGATAGTAAACCTTTTTAAACGCGGAAGTGATTTTTGTGCTTTTGATAGTAAACCTTTTTAAACGCGGAAGTGATTTTTGTGCTTTTGATAGTAAACCTTTTTAAACGCGGAAGTGATTTTTGTGCTTTTGATAGTAAACATTTTTAAACGCAGAAGTGATTTTTGTGCTTTTGATAGTAAACCTTTTTAAACGCGGAAGTGATTTTTGTGCTTTTGATAGTAAACCTTTTTAAACACATCACCCATTTTTTTCCATCTGTCAGGCAACTAACAGTAACACATATTTCTGTTCATTCTTGGAAGAACATTCCAAATTCATCTCAACATGGAATCACTCAACACGAGGGCACTTTTTCTGTTTCATTATGTAGTGGATGGTGATTTGTTCACATTTTTGCCAGTATCTTCGAAGGGCCCTTCTGTTTTTAACATCTTGAAATTGGTGGTGGTCCTCACTGATATTACTCTATAATCTTTTTTTTTAAACAGCTTTATTGAAAACATTAATATAATGAACAGATATTTTGAAAACAAATGAATAAGTTAAATTTTTTTAAATACAATATTTAAAAAAGAAAAAAATAATACAATTACTATAATAGCACAGTAAACTGTGTACATTGATGTGCACTATATATCGAATAACAGGATCAATTAATTTTAGTTTGGCAGAAGCATAATCTTATTTTAAGGGTAAACGAAGCATTAACCAAGTCCTTAGGTTGAGTGCATGAGGGCAACCTTACATTGTTGTGTTTATCAAATAGTGGGACATCAGAAATGGGGTTAAATTGTTTTAACACTTCATTGGCAGTTAGGTCAGTATGGCTTTTTTCTGGGCATCTTCAAGTTTATTTGGATTACTGACCTCACATTTGTCCATTTTGGTAATATAATTTCCACAAATGGAGCTAACTGTCTGTACCAGAGTGTTTTTAGATTAAACCTCAATTTACCGAGTCCTTCATTTATCCATCTGCTCCATCATATCCTGATGTAACTCTCTGGATGTGTTAAAACTGTACAACAAAACCACACACCCCCACACCAACACTGCCCAATATGCCTAATGTGTTTGCTCAATTAGATTGAGCATAAGTAAGAGAACTCTTGCCTGATTGGTTGTCGCACTAAACACTTCACCCTAACTTGTCCAATGCCCAGAAAATAAAAAAGATTTTAAAAGAACATTAGAGCAGACAATAATGGACATTTCTCTGGCCAAACACATTACACTCAAAAAAAAAAAAAAAAAAAAAAAAATCAGGAACTACAATTACAGCTGCTGTTTGCTTGGTTAGAGTTAGTGTGAGGACAGCTCCTGGCCAAGTGGCTTTTGTATTAAACAATTAAACACTTCCCAAACGCACTCGTCCAAAGCCAAAAAAATTAAAAAGCTTCTAAAGCTTCTTAATCTCCAAAAGGATAGTAGTAAACAGACAGCAACACTCAAGAAATCAGAAAATGCTAGAACAGCAAAAATGAGACAGAAACCAAAGGTCAACAAGCATACAAATGGATACAACGGTACCTCACTGCAATGGCTTGTTAGTGCAGCTACTACCCATCACTGAGTTTCACTAGGAAAACAATGCAAGTAATCAAACAGAAAACTTACGTAACCACAAAATAAAAATGTAGGTGGTGGGGGGGACAAAGCACCACTAGGAAAACAATGCAAGTAATCAAACAGAAAACTTACGTAACCACAAAATAAAAATGTAGGAGGTGGGAGGACAAAGCACCACTAGCCAGGAGGGATAAGAATCAACAAAAGGAAGGAAAATAGAAAATGCTCTAGACGAAACAAAGCACCAGACTAATAAACACTCAAATTGCTACTACAATACCTCACTGCACTGGCTTGTGTGTAGCTACTACTTGCTACCAGATATGACTGGGAAAAGCCATGCAAAAAGGCGCACAACACGTGTGCTCCCGCTGAAATAAGAACACTTGGAAGGTAGAATCAGCCACTGTTAGCTAGCAGGAAAAGCAATCAAAGAAAGTTGTCTGCTGATGTACTATGTTCTTCATCTGTAAATATGTTGTAAGTAATTGCTATGTTAAGTTGTTAATCGCTATGTAATCCAATGTAACTACTGTCTGTTTATTTTAACTCTGGAGCTTTTCTCCCCGGGCCTCCACTGAAAATGGACCTACGTCCAGTCGGACACTCCCGGTCAACAAATGTAAATAAATAAGAAAGAAAAGTAAACTAAATGCAGAAAATAATATAAAATTATTGTGCAATGAGCATGCAAATGTCTACCATAATATCTCACTGCTCCAGCTCATTATTACAGGTACCACCTGCCACTGAGTCTGGGTAGGAAAAGAGTGCAAGAACGCAAATAGACCACGTATCCACTAAATAACACTTGGGAGGGGGCACGGCAAAGTGCCACTAGCCAGCAAGGAAGAGACTCAATAAAAGGAAAAAAGGGAAATGATCAAAGCAGAACAAAGCAGCAGTCTTACATACTTTAATGCTTACTACAATAGCTCTCTACACTGGCATTTACAACCTGCCACCAAGTATGACTGTGAAACGTGTCTGTGACTAAATCAATCAAGGAATAATTCCAGCTTCTCAGACTTCTGTGTACATGTGCCTTCTGTATCATGTTTTCACCAGTTCACTTTTCTTGGCTTCTAAAGGTTTGTAAAGCCTTTTTAAGAGGTACTTTTCTGCTGTGACCACTGGTTTAAAATTGTCCCCCATGGAATCTCTTATTTAGGAAAAACTTGTTCATATTTTGAGTCCACTGCTTCAGCAGATCTCAGACTTTTCTTAGAAGACCTTTTTTCTTGTACCAATAAACTTTTCAAGTTGCGATCTGTCTTCCTATCCACTGTCTAGTTTTCCATGAAGACTGTGTTCTTATGAACCCAATCAGGTTTCATAAGGTAGCCTTGGAACCTAGTCTCATTCAGCCTGTTAATCTGTCAGTCTTCTTTTCCCAGGATTCCAGTAGGAATGAAAACAAATTACGTTATCTTGATGTGTTCATACAACTAAGATTTTATTTCTGCAAAACTAGTGCCTACTTTTCTATGTTCATATTAATCACTGCTGCAGTAGCCTTAACTGTATGATTTATATCCTATCAAGGATATAACAGCTGGCCAGCTTCCAAAGCTTCAGGGCATCTATCATGTGCCCAAACTGTCAAACAGCTTGAGCTGAGCTGACTAAAGTCAAATTTGGGTGTGAAGCCCTTCAGAGCTTTTCAACTGCTGAACAGAACATTCCTCCGAGGCTTTCAATGATCAGCGGTCAGCTTTTGCTTTCCTTTCAGTGATCAGCGGTCAGCTTTTGCTTTCCTTTCAGTGATCAGCGGTCAGCTTTTGCTTTCCTTTCAGTGATCAGCGGTCAGCTTTTGCTTTCCTTTCAGTGATCAGCGGTCAGCTTTTGCTTTCCTTTCAGTGATCAGCGGTCAGCTTTGCTTTCCTTTCAGTGATCAGCGGTCAGCTTTTGCTTTCCTTTCAGTGATCAGCGGTCAGCTTTGCTTTCCTTTCAGTGATCAGCGGTCAGCTTTGCTTTCCTTTCAGTGATCAGCGGTCAGCTTTTGCTTTCCTTTCAGTGATCAGCGGTCAGCTTTTGCTTTCCTTTCAGTGATCAGCGGTCAGCTTTTGCTTTCCTTTCAATGATCAGCGGTCAGCTTTTGCTTTCCTTTCAGTGATCAGCGGTCAGCTTTTGCTTTCCTTTCAGTGATCAGCGGTCAGCTTTTGCTTTCCTTTCAGTGATCAGCGGTCAGCTTTTGCTTTCCTTTCAGTGATCAGCGGTCAGCTTTTGCTTTCCTTTCAGTGATCAGCGGTCAGCTTTTGCTTTCCTTTCAGTGATCAGCGGTCAGCTTTTGCTTTCCTTTCAGTGATCAGCGGTCAGCTTTTGCTTTCCTTTGCTGGGAAGATAAGTTCCCTTAAGGAGGAAAAAAAATCCATTTTCTTCATGTTGATGTTTTACAGCTTTCCTCTTTGGGAAAGTTGTGTTTTAACACTGTCTTGAGACTGGAATGTACTTTTAAATGGAGCACTCTTTTTTTCTGTCAGTTTAAAAGTAGTGTAAAGTAACAAAGTTTTTTTTCTGTGGATACATTTTTTTCTTTTGTGGAGCTGGCATAATGCTTAAAGTGCTTTTTTCTGTTAAAAAATAACTGTGCTGCTTATCTTCCACAAGAAAAGGGTACTATTTTTTGCATGACCATGGAGCTGACTATGAGTCTCACAGTTGCTCCTTCTTCCAGTCATAAGACAAAGTGAACGAAACAGCCTTTCCCACCACAGCAGGCTCAGTCACAGGTGGATGATTCTGCTGTGTCCCTTTGTACTTCAGACCACTCATTTTCTCTGAATCCCTCTGGTGTAGCACCTTCAGACATTATGGATGGGAGGTTAGCCTCATCCTTTGTGGCTTTTGGGGTTCCTTCAGTGGGCAAGGGAGAGCCACTCTTGTCATTCCTGGAAGAGGGAACAGGGAAGGTTTCCTTGTGTCAGAATGCTGTGCCCATCCCTGCTACTGCGGCCATTAATAACAATTGGCCCCATTTTTCCTGTCAAAAACAGAGAGAAAACCAAGCATTTATCTGCTGCTTCTCAAATTCCTTTGAATAGAAGTAGTTTACAGTGTCTGGCTCTGGGTTTAATTCAGGCTGTTTATTCTCCTTGTAAACTAGTTTCTGATAAAAGAAAGAGAGTTTCCTCTTTTCCTGAAGAGATTCAAGATTCTGAATAGTAAGATGCAGGGCTGGATGCAGGTTTTTTTTCCTCAGATTTCTGATTCAGACTCACGACAGAACAGATGTTCTTCGTGTTTCACTGTTGCAGCCATTACATTTGGGTAATCTGCTGGCAGGTTGCCCTCCGTTGGCCTGATTAACAAAGTCTTGGGTCCTGCGTCGGTTGCTTCTTCGCATGACATCAGGTCGTCAGGGGTATAAAACATGCAGCCGATGCCATTTTCATCAGTCTTTCTTGCCGTGCGGTGCCCGAAGCAGAAGCAGTTCACAAATGCCGGTCGGCAGACTCCTGAAATTTTTGTTTTCGAGTTTCAGAACTGAAGTCTTCAACCTAAAGCTAAGTACCCTGTTGGGAAAACTTTTTCTTGTTCCTTACCGATGTCAGTAAAAGTTAATAATTGTATTACTTGTGAGAAGCAAATACCTCATAAGGATTTTCATTTGTACTGTATTCCTTACCTAGGCCCTGACCACAACGTGCCTTGCTATCAGTTTTGGGCTAAATTTAATCAATGCACTATTACGTATTGGTATATTTTTGCATCAAAATATTTTGGCTCAAGATTTAACTATCCAGAAATTTCGTCGGTTAGTAATCCGACTACCGGAATACATATCAAACGCAAAGAAAAAGACAGAGACAGACTGTCGAGGTCCAAAACCGATGAAGGAGCTTCTCCTAAGCCAGTTGCTGGTTTGCCAGTACTCAGTGAGGTGCTTTTGCAGCCCCTGATACCCACTACATTTGATTCGCAGGCCTCTACTGAGACCCATTCAGAGTTCGGTATGCCGCGAGACACTTTAAGTATTGAACCCGCGGATGTCTCTACCTTAGATGGGTCTGTAGCCACTGAGCAGGCACTGACTTCTGAGGGTGTTTTCAGGCCTAAAGATTTATATATTAAACCGATGCAATCTTCAAAACCTAGACCAAAATCATCTTCTATGTCTAAAAATCCGATGCTTGGGCCACGTGCACAGGCCCCTATGCCTAAAAAACAAATGATTAAAATGGCTGAGGATTTAATTACCTTGATCAGGGGTCGTCCCCCCCCCCCCCCCACTGCTAAGAGGCCTAGGCAAGGCACTGACTATGAATCATCAGATCAGGTTTCTATTTCTTCTGATTAGGAATTATTTATCCCACCTTATGAGGACTCTGATGCAGAAGATTCCTTCCCTTCTGCTGCTTCTCCTGAGGATTTTTCTTTTGGAGAAACTTTGCATACCTTAAGGGAACACTTTCACTGGGAGAGTCAGGATTTCTCAGAATCTAAAGAGCCTTTGGGATTTCCTTCTTCTTCCTCAGCATAGGCCTTTGGCTATACCTCCTGCTCTAGACATTGTTGATGATGTTTTCTCAGAATCCAGCATGGCTCCTGATTCCCTGCCTCCGGCTCCTAGTAAGCCAGACAGATGATATAGGGTTCCTGACTCCCACAAATTCCTTTTTAAAAACCCTACTGCTGACCCAGAAACCATTTCTCAGGGTTGCAAGGGCATTAAGGCTTCTACTGCTACAAATCCTACCCCTTCTGATAGGGACTCCAGGGCGCTGGATAGATGGGTTAAGAAGGTTTACACGTCTGCAACCTTGGCAATCAAGGCTTTAAACTGTCAATTTCATATGCTTAAATATCAGCAGCATGTCATGGGTTTACTTAAACAGAAGATTTTGTTGATTTCTGACTGTGTGGAAAATAAAGAGTTGCAGGATTTATTGCATTCAGCTGAACAAGTTGGAAAACATACTTTGCAATGTGGTTTTGATTCCTTGGAAGCCTCTTGCAGGGCCACTGTAACTGTATCTGTGATAAGAAGGCATGCTTGGCTCAAGGAGCAAAATCTGCCTGATCATGTTAAAGCAAAATTGTTGGATGCTCCTTTACAACAGGACAGTCTATTTGGTAATAAGGCAGAAGAAGTTTTGAAAAAGATGGAAGATAAATCTAAATCTATGCAAACTGTAAAAGATTTCCTACAAGTGCAGCCACCCAGGTTCAGTAGGCACTGGCCTACTAAGAATTGGTCCTTTCCAGTACCCACCAGAGCCACTCATGTCAAACCCAGACACTCCAAATTCGCCAGGTTTCAGTCACAAGGAACTTATAGAACAAAACAATGGGGCACCTCCACCTCCAAATCTGGAAGTAACAAGGCACCTTCCTATGGTAAACAGTCTCAATGACTTTCCTCTGCAATCAACAAGCACTTATCTTTTGGCCGCCCCTTTGGGGGGAAAACTTGCACTTCATGCACGAAAGTGGCAACTAATTACCAGGACAAGTGGGTTTTAAATATAGTATCCCAGGGATACAGATTTCATTTCCTCACTTTGCCAATCCCAAATGGATGGCCAGATCTGCCTCCAAATCAGTGGGCAGAAGCCCAGAAACAAGTTATGTCCCTCATGAATATGGGGGCTCTTCAACCAGTACCAGAAAAGGAAAAGGGACAAGGTGTTTATTCAAGACTTTTCCTGGTACCCAGAAAAGACAAATCATGGCGTCCAATTCTGGACTTATCCATTCTAAATACATTTTTGGACATTCCAAAATTCAAGATGCTGACTCTACAACAGTTACTGCCTATGCTAGGCAAGGATGCCTGGTTGGTAACTCTAGACTTAAGAGGTTTACCTGCATATCCCAATCAGGGAATCTTGCAGAAAATACCTCCACTTCAAAGCAGGCTATTTGCATTACCAGCTCTCTGCACTGCCCTTTGGCTTATCTACTGCATCCAGGGTCTTCACAAAGTGCCTGGCACCAGTAATTGCATTTTGCAGACCAAGAAACATTCAAATTTATCCTTACCTGGACGATTGTCTAATTCAGGCAGAAAGCAAGGACACTCTTCTAAAACATCTGGCATTTGTAAAAAGACTTCTAACTTGTCGAGGGTACACCATAAACGAAAATAAATCACAACTGGTACCCTCTCAAATAATTACATTCCTGGGTGCAAGCTTGAATACAACTGCCCAGATGACTTACCTTACACCAGAAAAACAAAGTTAATTGATGACTTACTTCAAACAAGTGGCCACAAAAACCCAGCTATCTACAAGACAAATTCTGCAGGCCTTGGGGTTCATGGCTTCCTGCATTCTAATAATTTTATATGCAAGACTGCATATAAGGAAACTTCCGTGGTCCCTAAAAAGCTTATGGAGTCAACATTGTCACAGTCTGGAAACAATGATTCCTATCATTCCTTGCCTGCAGCAAGAGTTCCTATGGTGGGCAGAGGCCTGCCACCAAAACAAGGGACTGTTATTCATTCCACACCCTGCCACACAAACCCTGACTACAGACACATCAGATTATGCTTGTGGGGGGCGCATCTGGCAGGGAGATGCATTCAGGGCCAATGGAGCCCAAATCAAATGCACTTACATATCAACCAGAAAGAGATTCTAGCTGTACAAAATGCTCTGACAGCCTTCAAGGACTATCTTCATCCAGGACAACTACTGATAAAGACAAACAGCACCACAGTCATGTGGTACATAAGCAGGGGGGTACCCATTCCTACCCCCTTTGCAGACTAGCCATGGCTTTGTGGAACACAGCCTTGACTTATGAAATACATCTACAAGCTCAATTCCTGCCAGGAAAGCAAAATACTCTGGGAGACGAACTAAGCAGAAATCTTATGGACCCACATGAATGGAAACTGGATCCACAAATCTTCAGCATGTTGACACACAAATGGGGGAGCCCAGACATAGATCTTTTTGCCTCATCCCAAAACTATCAGTTGGACAAATTCTGCACAAGAATTCATCACAAAAAAGCTTGGAAAGTGGATGCTCTATCCTTCAGCTGGAAAAACCTATCAGTCTGTGCCTTTTCCCCTCTGCTCTCCAAGGTCTTACTAAAAGTCAGACAGGAAAAACCAGAAATGATTCTGATTGCTCCAGACTGGCCTCACCAACACTGGTACCCGCTACTACGCAATATGTCGCACCTTCCTCTGTGGTACCTGCCTCAGACACTTTATCTACTGCCTCAACAGAACTAGATAAGGTGAACAGAGGTTGGGAGGGTGGCCTAATGGTTAAGGTATTTGCTTTACAAACACAAGGTGCAGGGTTTGAGTCTCACAATGGATAATTGGTTAGGCTTAAAATAGCCTACAAGGACAGTTAGCCTAGTACTAATCTATGAACCTATGAATCAAATTCTGTGCACTCAGCTCCAAACTCTGAATCTTGCAGCATGGTTAATCAATTAATTTCACCAGTTACATCTCTCAGCAAACCTGTGATGGATGTCATTTTGAAAGCTAGAAGGCCTAGTACTAGAAAATCTTATGCTGAAAAATGGAAAAGATTCTGTGCCTGGAACCAAGCACAAGGAATAAGCACAGCAATGCCCAATATTCCTCAGATTCTGCAATATTTAACTGAGATGCTTCACAAGGGTCTATCTTTTTCTTCCATAAAAATCCATGCCTCTGCCATTTCAGCTCATTACAACACAGAGCCTCCCCTCTTTTCTCATCCCCTGCTAAAGCAGTACCTCAGAGGGGCCAAAAATTTAAGACCTCCCAGGAGAGCACCAACTCCTGCATGAGACCTCAATTTTGTGCTGGAAAAACTCACTCTACCTCCTTTTGAGCCAGCTGCTACTGCAGACCTAAATTTTCTCTCTTGGAAGACCGCTTTTCTTTTAGCAGTCACTTCAGCTAGAAGGATTTCAGAACTACAGGCTCTCATGGCAGTGGAGCCTTTTATTATCTTTTACCCAGATAGGGTGGCTCTCAGGACCAACCCATCCTTTATGCCTAAAGTGTTATCTAGTGTGGCTCTTAATCAGACCATTTATCTGCCAACCTTCTTCCCAAATCCACAGAACAAGGGTGAGCGGATTCTGCATTCATTGGATGTACACAGACAACTACGATTCTACTTAAACAGGACAAAATCTCTAAGGAAATCTGAGCAATTACTGGTGGTATTTGCTGCAGGGGGAGAGGGAAAGGCTATTTCAAAGCAGACCATTTCCAAATGGATAAGCCATTGTTTTCATTTCTGCTATATGCACCATGGTAAACCTATCCCCAAAGGGATCAGATTCCATTCCACCAGGGCTGCATCTACTTCTGCAGCCTTTCTCAGAGGGGTTCCTACCAGAGACATTCTAGAAGCTGCTATCTGGAGCTCAGTTCATACGTTCACCAAACATTACCATTTACCTCTCTTCTCTAAATCCAGAGCAGGCTTTGCCACTGCTGTCCTGCAGGGCCTTATAGCTGCTCCTAATGCTGTATAATTCCATCCCCCAACCATAGCTTTGGGATTCTACCCAAATGTAATGACTGCAACAGTGAAACACAAAGAACATAGTGCAGTTGTGTACACCTACCATAAATGTAGATGTTCGAGTGTATTCACTGTTGCAGTCCTGGTTACCCACCCTCCAGGCCCCTGTTTTTCTCTTACTATACCTCTTCTATCTTTTATTATGCTTAAAAGTCTTTTTGGTGTATTTGCTTTTATTTGGAGGTATATTTTTTGTGTTCTAAATTACATGTGTGTGTGTGTATATATATATATATATATATATATATATATATATATATATATATATATATATATATATATATATATATATATATATATATATATAAATTGCACCTGACATCTGGGGCAAGAAAAACTGATGAAAATGGCGCCAGCTGTATGTTTTATACCCCTGCCGACCTGACGTCATGGAAGACGGGACAGCAACCGATGCAGGACTCAAAATTTTGTTAATCAGGCCGACTGAGGGCACCCTGCCAGCAGATTACCCAAATGTAATGACTGCAACAGTGAATACACTCGAACATCTACATTTATGGTAAGTGTACACAACTGTACTTTTCTGATTCTCTCTGTGGTTGCATTTTCAGAACCTCGCAGATGATAAAAATGAGATTTTAGATTCTACCTTGGATAGAAATTTAGTATTTGATCCCTCAGCTGCAGAGGTGATCAAAGTGTGCAGTGACAGGGGCAAAAGCTGATCCAGGGAATCTGGGTTTCTCAGCACTCCTTTTCCAAACTGTCTAAGGGATTTTCTATGTTCTCATCCAGCTTTGATAAAAAAGAGAATAAACTGTCTTAACATAATTCAGGTAAACAGATGCTTAAGAAGAAACAGTAAGGGGGTTCCAAAAAGCAGTCTCAAAACCTAGGATAATTCAACAAGTCTGAATGACTATTCAAGAGACCTTGTGACCCTTGGCCTTTTTTTCTCCCAGAAAGTCTGGATCCCCATTTTTCTCCTTGTCAACAAATTGTTTTAGATAAATGGACTCTGAAAGTCCTTCATTAGGATTACAGATGGCAGCAGGAGGAAATCCCTTCCTCATCCTCCAGATCTGGCTCTTGTTTCCGCCTGTTCTAAATCTCATGCTGTCCCAAGAGTGACAGAACCAGTTCTTCCTTCCCAGGTGAGTTTTTTTATTCAAGCATGTTTCTAGTGCAAAAGAAAGAAAATGCTTGAATCCATTTCTGGATCTTTATTTACCTGTTTGTGATGGTGCCTACATTCAAAATGTTGTCACTTCATAACTTGTTACCTCCTGTTCCTCTTTCAAGTTTCCTGATAACACTAGACTTAAACGATGCTTTCATTACATCCCTATTCATCCAGACTTCAGACATTTCTTAAGGTTTTGTGCATCCCATTATCAGTTCTCTGTCCCCTTTGGCCTATCCACAGCACTAAGAGGGTTCACAAAGTGTCTGTCTCCAGTTGTAGCAGGTCATTGCAGGCTACAGGGTATCCACATTTTCCATATTTAGCCTTACTTATCTTTGCAGAGCTTTGTTCAAAGTGTCAGGAATGTATCTCTTGGGTGAGAGATCTCTTACAGAAGCTGGGATTCCAAGAAAACATTCAACATTTTTTATTGATTCCCTCACATAGGATTGTGTTCCTGGGATCTCATCTAGACACCTCAGCTCAAAGACCTTTTCTTCCACAAGAAAAAAAATTAGATCTATTTCTTAGGTTTTCCACTCATATTTGCATCACTGTGAGGGAATACCTCAGGATTCTGTCTCTCATGGCATCTATGATTCTCTTGGTACCCCTGGTAAATCTCTGCATGAGAAAAACATGATTGTATCTGAAGTCTGATTGGTCCCAGCACCAACATCCTTCATCTTTGCAAATCACAGTGCTGGAGTTTGTCAGAAGAGAAATCACTTAGTTGAGACAGCAAATATCCCTAAATCTAGGTTAATCCTTCTCCCTCTGTCCTACAAAGCAGGCACCTTAAACTTTGCTTGGTGGAGTAGTTTAAGGAGAGATACAAGTGCAATGTGTTTGGGATGCCAAGAACATGACACATGACCATAAATATAAAAGAATGTTTGCCCTGATCAAAGCACTCAACTCTTAAATCATATTTGGTCCCAGGGATCTCTTCAAGTTGTTACAAATAATATCATAGTCATGTGAAACATCAACAAGCAAAGGGATACCAGATTATATCCCCTTTCCAAACTAACCGTGTTAGCTTGGGATATAGCTTCACAGCACAATCTCACTCTACAGGCATCCTACATTCCATCAGATCAAAACTTTGTGGCAGACAAGCTGAGCAGGACAAGGACTGACCCTCACAAATGGAAACCAGTTCAGGGGTCTTCCGAGATTTGATCCACCTGTAAGGAGTTCCTCAAATAGACCTCTTTGCCTCCTCTCTGAAAAAACAACTGGCAGGATTCTGTTACAGGACAATATGCAAGAAATGTGACTTTTCTTTTTCTTGTGCAGGAATGTTCGTGTATGCTTTTTCTCTCTTTCCCCTAGTATCTATGATACTTCCTGAAGATTCAGAAGGGTTCCCTCAAGATCATTGTGGTGACTGCCTCCTGACCCAGGCATCTGTGGTTCTCCCTTCTTTTGGAAATGGCCAGGGGCAATAACCACAAACTTCCTCACAGGCTGGATCTTACAAGTACTGGGGTATTTGATACACCCCAACATCTAAATCATCTTCAATTGACTGCTTGGATAATAAGGTCTGAATTCCTTTTAGGCACCTGTTTACTGAGGATGTGCAGCAGGTATTAATGGAGGCAAGAAAGCCTGATACTAGAAAATAATATGTTAGCAAATGGAAAAGGTTTTCTAGTTGATGCCAGCAGAATAACCAGCACCCATTCAGGGATAGCTGTTCTCTGGTTTTACAGTATTTGTGTAAGTTACTATCCTATGGCATTTCCTATTCCTCTGTCAAAGTTCATTTATTGTGCATTTTAGCATGTCTGCCCATGGATCCTTCGCTTTCAATGCCGTCTCATGTCACAATGTTCTTGAAAAGTCCCCCCCCCAAAAAAAAACTGGTGGCCCCTCCTTGGGATTTTAATTTTATGTTACAGACACTAACACTTGCTCCATTTGAACCAACTAATCTGGATGACTTGAGGTTCTTAACATGGAAAACAGTTTTACTGACTATTCTGACCTCTGCTGGAAGGGTATCTGAGTCGCAAGCTCTTCGGGTGAGTCAACCCTATCTCATTTTCTGTAGGGACATAGTTTCTTTGACAACGAATCCTCCTTTTATTCTTAAAGTAGTTTCTGATTTTACTTTAAGCCAAACTATCCATCTCCCTTCTGAACCTATAAATGAGGGAGAAAGGATACTTCATACATTTGATGTCCACAGACAACTCGGATAGTATCTTGACAGAACTAAATCTTCCAAATCTTCATATCAGTTGTTCATTTCATGTGAAGGTAAGAAGGGACAACTTGTGTCAAAACAAACTATTTCCAAATGGTTGTCTAAGGCATTTACCTTTTCTTATACTCACCATAACAAAGCTACTCCAGGCAGTGTCAAGGCCCACTCTGCCAGGGCCTTGGCCTCTTCTATGGATTTTTTGAAAGTGTTGGATTCTAGAAATATCTAAGAAGCTGCTTCTTGGTCATCTGCACATACTGTTACAAAACACTAAGTTTGATTCCTTCTCTTGGTCCAGATCAAGCTTTGCTAGGCCCATTCTCCAGGGACGACTGGACTCTTCTCCTTCTACCTCCCAAATGTAGTTAACTAAGGCTACTGCAACAGTGGTCAATAAAATCAACATATCAGTAGATATTCGAATGATCACTGCTGCAATGGCCACTCCCTCCATCCCCCCTTTTTTTGGTGTGCCTTTTGTGCCAGGGTGGGTACATTTATTTTTTGTTGTTCCTAGCATTGTCCTTTTAGGCTTGGGCAGGAAAGCTTTCAATGGATTGTGCCCAAAGATGTCTTTTAATCATACCAGCTTAAGCTGCTTGACATTTTGGGTACATGGAAGGCACCCTGAAGCCTTAGAATTGGCCAGCCTTTATATCCTTGGCAGGATATAACCAATATAGCTAAAGCTACTGCAACAGGGTATGGTAAGTTTAACTTACACAGCTGTACTTTCATTTGCCCACAGTCGACAGCATCATAAGACATCTAAAGTCACATGGATCAGGTGGCTTCCGCACTGCATTTCATACTATTACATCTCCAGTAGCAAGACCACTCCCAACAAATCCAGCTCATTCACCAAGATGTGTGGCTGTACTAACTTTCTTTAAAAGCTCTTCAGTAGTCTTGCCATATCTGCTTCACTGCACACCTTTTGCATGTCACTAAGGTGGATATGATCTGAACGCCAGTTCTCCCTTGGCAGCCTCCATTCGCCATGGTATTCTGCTTTCATGCTACCCTAGGTGTTTAACTGGAGACTCTTGTCTTTCCATTTGAAGTGTACGGATGATCATGTAAATTATGTACTTTCCCTAACAGAACTTCATGATCCTACTCTGTACATTTCAAAAAAGCCTTCCTCTCCTTCCAAACTACCACCTTATTCTGAATAGCCCTTGTTTACTTAGCCCAAGTACATACTTAAGATGGTATCCCATATAGGGGCATCTCTATTTTTAATAGAAACCTGCAGAGATTGACTTGTATATCTTAGATGGTGAGCTCAATCTGCAAGGGAGAGCTCGGCAAGGAGCACTGCAGAAGTTGGGAGACTATCTCAAGCTTTGGGAAAAGCAATGCTGGAGTTAGTTGCTGCTTGTGTTGACCTAAACTTTAGCATACAGACTTGTGTTCTTCAGATCTTTATAATCCTAACTTACAGTGTCCTTGCTTAGATCACACTTGTAGTATTCCAATTGTGATGGGTTATCTCACTGAGGTACCATAGCATCTGGCTGAAGCCTTCTGTAAACTCATATGTCTAATGTATGACCTCAACCTGTGAAGGTAGAAGTACATAAGTGGACATAGGAGAGTACGATCCAAAGACTATCTTGATGCCAGCCCTGAATGCAGGATCCTTGCTCTTGTTGGTCTCTTCGCCACACTGTTGGCTGCTACCATTGCCTAGTACCCTGTTGGGGAACCAACAGATGTCAGTTGCGAGAAGTATCACTGTGGTAGGCAGATACTTTATAAGGACCTCCACTCCTAGTGTTTATTTTGTCTAGAGGCTGAACACTATTACAGAAATAGCAAGATCTGCAGATTGTTTGTTCATAAAACCCTCCATGCTCTACTTTCTTCTTTAAACACATCCTTGGAGATCCAACATCTGAAGCACCTTGTACAAACCAAAATGGTGGAACCCTTGGCCTCAGACATCCTGCTTGCGTCTAAGAAGTTCAAGAAAGTGCAGCTGTGTAAAATCTTACTTTAACAGTAGAGGTCCTTCTCTTCACTGTTGCAGTATTCCTGAGAGAAGGGATGTCCTGTCCCAGAAAGCCAGTTGCATGGCCTGTATGAAAAAACTTGAAAATTATCTTGTTTGCTCCATATGTCACATACTTCTTCTACAGAATGAAGGGCATAAAAGGGACATATGGATGCAGCTACCTAGAACTAAATTTCTCCCCAGAAGAGAACAATCATCATAGGACAAATGAGTTCATGCGCATCCAGAAGGAAAAAATGTGTAATAAGGAAGAGGTGGTTGGAGGGAGTGAATACTGCAAAAGTGAAGAGAAGGACATATACTGTTATGATAACATTTTACACAATTGTGCTATGTCCTTCTATATCACTGTTGCAGTATTCCTGAAAGGAGAGAGTACAAAAGCTTAAAAAGCAGAATGGGAGGTCGAAGGCTGAGAAGAGCCCTCAACAAACACCCACAAAATATTTTTAACAAAACCTGCTCTGGGCCCAGAAACCATATCCAACTTAAAATGCTTAGCAAAGGTATGCACTGAAGACTAAGTAGCAGCTTCATGGATGGAATTTGTGTCCAACCCCTTGAGAAAGGCACCAGCCCTAGTAGAATGAGATCTAACAGAAGCAGAGGCTTGCCATGAAAGGAATAACAAAAATAAATTGCCTTCGATATCCAGGAGGAGGTGGTTTGCTTAGAAACAACCAAACCTAATGATCTGGGATGAAGGTAAACAAAAAGCTGATTGGTCTTTCGAACAGTCATTGTTTTATCCAAATAGCACTTGAGCTGTCTGTGCAAATCCAGGGTATGCAGGACCCTCTCAGTTTCAGACTGAGTAAAGGGGGGGGGGAGTTGTACTGACTGATTTAAGGACAAGTCATTTACCACCTTGGCCATTAAAAGGATTAGAATGAGGGGACACCCTGTCTCTGAAAAAAAACAAAAAAGGAGGAATGGCCATAAGGGCCTGGAGTTCAGGAACCCTCTGAGCAGAAGAGCCAGTAACAAAACAGTCTTCCAGGAAAAATGTTGCAAAGAAGAATCTGCAGTCTCAAAAGGAGCCTGAGTCAATTTTTCCAAAACAAAATTAAGGTCCAAAGGAGGAAGAATGGGTTTTCTTGGAGGCCTATTATGCAGGACACCTTTAAGAAATTGTTTTACCTCAAAATGAGAAGTCGAAGGAGGAGTCAAGGGCAGACAAGCAGAAATGGCTGACAAGTGGGCCTTCACAGAAGAATAGGGCAAGCCAGACTGGAGCAACTCACGGAAATAAGAGAGGACCAGAGGGATCCCCACTGAGAAAGGGTCTTGGTTATGAGCATGGCACCAGACCAAAAATCTCCTCCATTTGGACATTTCTGGTTGAGGCTTTCCTTGCCTTCTGTAAAACCTAGAGCATGTCCTCAGAAAAGAGGTACTGGAAAGGGATCAAAACCCTGTCACCCACAATGTCAGTTGCAGACTGGACAAGTGGGGATGGATGAGAGGACCCCTTCCAATCAGTGAGGTAACATGATTATTGCCTCTGGCCAGATGCATTGAGGGGGAACCAGTGCTGTCGCAGCCAAAAGAAGTCACTAGCAAGATTTTTGGGGAGTACAGCTGAATCTTTTGCAAGACTCTTGGAAGATGAGGAAGGAAAGCATAAAGAAACCTCCCCTTCCATGGAAAGGATAGGGCATCCATTTTCCAAGCCAGATGACATGGCACTCTGGAACAGAAGAGAGGAAGCTGCCTGTTCAGAGGGGAGGTAAAAAGATCTACATGAGGAATACCCCACCGATGGACAATGTCCAGAAACACCTCTCTGTGAAGCATCCATTCATGAGCCTGTGTTTTGGACCTGCTTAGAGAATCTGGCACAAGATTGTGCTCTAAAGGAATGTATGCTGCCTGAAGAGTTAACTGATAATTGAGAGCCACCTCCCAAGCCTGAAGTGCCATCCTGCAGAGAGGGTAAGATTTTGTGTCCCCTGCTTTTTGACATACCACATCACTGTAGTGTTGTCTAGGTACATCTTTAAGGGGCCAGAGACAACATAGGGTGAAAAGCATGAAGGTCCAGATTCAGAGCCCCAGTCCCTTTGATGTGTATATAGTCTCATTTTTTATGTGGAGGCCACAGACTCTGAACTTCCAGGTGACCAGGAATTGCCCCCCCCACCCGATGTCCAAGGCATTGGTGAACAGCTCTTGAGAAGGAACTTGATGTTGAAAGGGCCGGCCTGGGTTGAGTGAACTGTCAAATCCACCATGAGAATTCCTTCTTGAGACATGGAAGGAGAGGTACATTGAAAGTCAGAGGGTGATGATGTTACAGCAAAACCGATTTGGGGTACCATTGCAGCTTCTAAATATGCAGTCTGGCAAGTGAAGCATTGGAACAAAAGTGGCAATGAATTCCAGGACTCAAAGTAACTCATTAGCTGGCACAGCAGTTGGGGGAAGAAGAGATTTAAAAGAAGGCTGTCAATGACAGTACCTTTGGAGGTGGAAGAGAGGCCAACATTTGTACCATCTGAATCCTGCAACCCAAGAAGCTGAGGGGGAGTCAGGACGGTCTTTTGGAAGTTGATAAGTAAACACGAGACTGTCGAAGAGAGATGGTGAACTATAGAGCCTGCAACAATTGACTGGGAGAAGGCAAATGAAGCACCAGGTCTTCTAGATAAGGAGGAAGAGGAATCTGGCTGTGATAAAGATTCCTTGGCACATTCATCACAAATTCAGTCTCTTGCTTCTAATGAGAAATACACTTTGTATCCTGACTCCCCCATTTAGGAAATTTCTTTTGAGAAGTTTCACTAGAATGAAACAACATTTTAATTTGTAATCCAAACAGTTGTCTGATGTACCAAAAAAAAAAAAAAAAAAAAAAGAAAAACTAACTTCCTGGAGATAGCGGCTCCTATGCCTTCTCTTGTGCCTCCAGTTTTAGAGGCTGTCCTAGATGCTTTTGCATCCACTTCCAATTCTTCTGATTCCCAGCCTCCAGCTCCCAAGAAGCCCTGATAGGTTTTATAAGGTACCTGAGAACTTGAAGTTTCCCTTAAAAAAACACTGTAGCAGAACCTGCTTTTCCCCCATCTCTACTGATAAACCTTCTAAGCTTCTACCAGCAGCTAATGTGTTAACATCAGATAGAGATAGCAGAGCCATAGACAGATATGGTAAAAAAAAAATTCACACCTCTACCACCTTGGCTTTTATGGCCTTAAATTACCAAACTAAAATGATAAAATACCTTTTGTCCATTGTAGAGGACTTAAAATGATAGCCAGCCTTGAGGCTTCTGACATTAAACAACAAATGATTTCTATGCCCAGACAAACTACACAAGTGATAAGATATTCCATTAATTTAAGTTATGAAGCTGCAGAAGCTTCTTCCAGGGCTGCAGTCACTGCCATCTACTATTAGAAGATTTGCTTGGCTTCACCTATAGCCCCTCTCTGATAATGTTGAGGCCAAGCTTTTGGATTCCCCACTTCATAGTGACCTATTTGGCCTTCTGTAGCAGAGCTTTTCAAGACTTTGCAAGAGCAAGGGTAAAATGATGCAGAACATTTTTTTTCTCAATACGTAGATATTAAAGAAAATACCCTTCTAAACCCACTTCCTTTGTCCGCAGGGAACAGATGTCTTTACAGAAAGGTAGGAAACAAACCAGGAAAATATTTCATGAAAAACTTATCAGATTCTAAATCTGGAAAATCCCCTTTTCCAGACAAATCAATCTCTGCCTACCTCCTCCTTCTAGGAATTCCCTTGTCAAAAAGACCAACTTTGTCCCTTCCAGCCTGGGAATTCATCACTTCAAAGAAGTGCATTCAGCATGTTTAAAACATATATTGGAAGGAACTTCCCTTCTTGAGTGGGAATTCCACCCCCTCCTTCAAATCAGGTTCACCTCCTGCCTTTTACAGGATAAGGAAAGGATTGTATTCAAGACTTTTCCTGGTGCCCAGAAAAGAGAGCCCCATTCTGGACTTGCCCATATCACCATCTCAACACCTTTCTTGGAAGAACCACCTTTCAAAATGCTTTCCCTTCAATGTTTATTTTCTTATATCCTTTCTTGAAAGATTCTAGTTTCTAGACTCAAAGGATACATATTTACCTATTCCCATTCACCCCACCTTCAGAAAATTCCTCAGGTTCTCTTTTTCAGCACAGTTTCAGTTCTCTATTTTACCCTTGTTTATCTACTACAACCAGGGTTTTCACAAAGTGCCTCACTCTAGCCATTGCCTTTTGCAGAACCCAGGGAATACAAATTGTCCCTTACTTGGACAACATTCTTCAGGTCTCCTTCCAGGGCACACTACAGCTGCATGTCAGTTTCACAATATTATTTCCTTAGAAGCTGAGGTATCTCTTAATCTCCAGAGATCATCTCGGAGCCCCACAGAGGACTTGGTGTTCTTGGGTTGCAGACTGGCTACTTGGTTGACGGTCCTTCTCCCCCAGGAGAAGGTTCAGTCCCTCTCCACCTTCTTCCAGTACCTTCTCCCTCTTCAGTTTACTTCTGCAATGGAGATTCTAAGAATCCTGAGATACATGGCAGTAGCCATTTGTTTGGTATGATTTGTCAGGCTACACATGAGAGATCCAGTGGCACCTGAAATCTCTCTAGTCTCAGCACTGCCACACACTGAAGTTCCAAATTTGGAAAATCTAAATCCAGCTCGATCTGGGGCTTTCCTTCTGCTTACCCACTCCTAACCAGGATCTGCACACAGATCCATCAGATCTGGCTTGGGTAGCATGGATGTGCTCTTAATAGGTTTATACTAGGAATTCTGTCTGCAGACTATTATATGCCTAGCCAATAACCAAATGGTGACCAAAGGTGAGAATCAGACAATCATACCTTGTGTCTGTGAGGTAAACACATTAATCATTATGCCCCCCCCCAAACATACAATGGAAACATCAGTGTCAAGGAAGGTAAGGCATTTATTTATTCAAGCCCTTCAGGTGTTTTCTCACCCATGGAACCCAGCCTCTCTTAGGATTTTCACAGATAACACCACAGTCATGGTACATCAACAAATGGGTGGATCAAATCCTACCACCTGTGTAGTCTTTCACTTATGGCATGGGATCAAACTATAAAAACAAATCTGTCCCTATAGGCTGTTTACATTCTATCCAAAGATAATGTTCTGACTGATTCTCTAGGCAGGTTAGTGGAAGACACACACGAATGGATGTTAAACAGCTACATCTTCCTGGACATAGTCCACAGAACTGGTATTTGTCAAATGCACCTGTTTTGCCTCCACTCAAAGCAAACCACTCAAGCTATTTGCTCAAACTGTTTTGCTCCAGGACCCTTGTCCCCAGGTCTGGAAGATGGATGCCACGTCTTTCTGATGGGGGGGGGGTACCTCTACAATTTCCCCTTCTTCTAATCCCAAAGGTTCTACTGAAGATCCAGTGGGACAAACCAAAGATTTTGCTGGTAACTCACTTTTGGCCCAGGTAGCACTGGGTTCCCCTTCATCATCTAGCCAGGGGCCATCACTGCGTTACCCACAAAGTGGACTTTCACAGAAAAAGGGCTCTGTGCTTCATCCCTATTTGAAGGCTCTCAGCCTGATACTGTGGATGATGGTTTTAATTCCTTTCAGGCACCAGTATTTCAAGGATGTACTTCAGGTGCTCCAGGAGGCAAGGGAATCTACCACTAGAAAATGTAGCATCTCTGAATGAAAAGGATTTTCTGTCTTGTGTCTAAAGAATGAGAGCCCCTCCAGATGAGGGTCCCTACAATTTTGTCATAACTGTATGAGCTACTCAAAACTGGACTAGCCTATCCATCAAAGCACAATTGTTCACTATTACTGCTTGTGTGCCATTAAATCCCTCCCCCTTGCTCTCAGGATTAAAGTCAAAAACAGTTTCTAAAGGGTATCCTTCACTTGAATCCACCATGGTTGTTCCACCCCCCCCCTCCCCATCTCAACTTTGTTTTGGAAAAACTTACCTTGCTCCTATATTTGAACCAGCAACTTCTTACCTCTAACCCCCCATAGATTTTTACTCAGAAAACATTTGATGATTGCACTTACCTCTGCAAGGAGGTTATCTGAGCTTCAAGCCTTTATGGCCATCTTTCCTTTCCTTATCTTCCATAAGGATGGGATCTCTTAGGTCTAACCCTTTTTTCATGCCTAAGATGGTCAATTAATTGTTTCTCAACCTTGCTATAAGTTTACCTACCTTTTTCCAAATCCACAGAACAGAGGTGAGATAGTTCTCCACTCCCTAGATGTACAGACAACTTAGATTCTTCCTTAAAAACACTAAAGACATTAGGGCAACAGGCCAGTTTGTTTTCTTTTTTTCTGGGAAGAGAAGTTGGGCAACCTTGTCTCCAAACAGGCATTTCCAATTGGATCTCAAAATCCATTTCCTTTTGTTATTCCTTTCACAGCAAGTCCCTGTTTTCCCCTGTGAAAGTCCACTCCACCAGAGCAATGATGTCTTCTGATGCAGTCTTCAAAAGGCATTGACTCAAGAGATTCTAGAAGCAGCACCCTGGCCCTCTGCACTCACCTTCACAAGACATTACAGAGTGAATGCTTTTTCTAGATCTGGGAATTTATTTGGCAGATCCATACTCCTGGGATTGGTAGATAGCTCTCCTGTCTCCAGTGCATCCACCCTATCCTGTCTTTAAGCTTTGGGAATTGCCATCTGTATTGGAGTATTGCAGCAGTGATCTAAGGAAAGACATAGGTACTTTGTTGTCAGAACTTACCATAACAGCAGATGTCCTTCCGATAACTGCAGTATTGCATCCTCCTGCTGTTTGTACTGATCTCTGTACAGCTTGTGGACATAGGGGGAGCAGTTCCCCTCACCTTCTCTCAGCTTACCTATTTTTATTTTGCTGTCTTTACTCAGGCTTCTCCATGGTCTCCAGTTCTAGATAGTCTGTAGATCTTGTACTCTTATGTCCGCTTATATACCCCTATGCCTGTTGGCTGGGTTCATATGCCAGACATACTGGTTTGGCACACTGGACGGATGTCGGGTTATCTTTGCAAGATGACCCATGAGTATTAGAATACTGAAACAGGAAGAAGTAAGCCAAGTACTGTTACGGTAAGTTTTTACACTGTACTTTTTTGGTAAAGTGTTTATTTTTCTTCTAGTTGTTACAGTTTTATTTCTTTGGGGTTAATAAAGCTGTTTTCAAGAAAAAAAATAAGATGCATATTGGTGCTGTATTTGACTTCCATGCTGGGTAGAATTTGTCTCGTTTACTTTCTCTTAAAGCCTGTAAGACCTTCCTGAGGGGTATTTCTTCAGAGTCCTCCTGTCAGGGCCCTCATTCCCTATAGGATCTAAACTTTATTCTGGAGAAACGTACTATTCCTCTGTTGGAAACTGCATCCTCTGCATTGTTTGAGTTTTTGATCTCCCTAGTAACTGTTATGTCTGTCAAAAGTATTTCTGAAATGTAAGACTCCTCCCTGCCTATCCTTTCAGAAGGAGAGGATTTTTTGAAGACCAACTGGTCATTTATGCCCAAGATTGTGACCAAGTCAAATCTGAACCAATCTACTGAGTGTCCTGTACTGTGCAGGGAATATACTAACCAGTATGAATGCCTTCTGTATTGTCTAGATGTTCACAGGCAACTTTGGTGCTAGTGTAATCAAGACTAAGGATTTCAGGAAGGACAGTAGTTTTGCTTCTTATAAGTCCCAGAAAGTAGAGAAAATAAAATGATCTATCTAGTTAGCTGTCAAATTGCATATCCTTTATTTCCATCAACTTTGGGGAGATCATTAAACTGGAACTGACTCCTGTTTTGATACCATTTTCTGCAGACTGTTACACAAAATCTGCACAGCTGCAGTTTAGTCGTCACTGTGTACCTTTGCTGAACACTACAAACTGGACATTGCTTCCCGTTGCTATGAAACTTGTGTACGTTCCCTAAAAGAACTTCATAATCGTTTGGGACTGATAGAATAAAAGGTCATGTTCCTTTATACCAGCTTCAGAGGGTTTTCTAGGGACTCTGTCCTAAAGGTCAACAAAGACTGAATTTACCTTTTCTTGCTGTTTTGTCAAGGTTGACTCTCTATGATATCAAGGACTTTAGCACATTGGGTCTGTCCAACCACCATTGCTACTTTGTTGTAATTCATTTTCATTACTTCAGCAGTACTATCCATTCTTCTTAGCCTCTGCCACACTCCTCTTTGCCTTCAGTCATTCCCAGCATTAATGCCTTCTTCAGTCAATCCTGTCTTCACATTACATGGCCAAAACATTTGAGTTTTAGGTTTACTATTAGATCTTCTAGTGAATAGACTGGATTTATTTCCTGATTTATTGACCGATTCAGTCTTGTTGCAGTTCATGAAACTCTCCAGTTTTCTACAATACCACAACCCAAAGCTTTGATTTTTTTCCTCAAAACCTTACTTATAGTCAGATTTAATGACTTTATTTTATATGGAGACAACTATGTTATCTCATGTTCATAGGTTCATAGGTTCATACTAGGCTATCTGCCCGAGGGCATTTATAAGCCTAGCCCATAGTTTTGTGGCTTACGCCACCCCTTTAGTTTGGCGAAACTATGCCCATTATTTTGCTGTGCCTCTGTCGAGCAGTGACACTGAGGTAACCCCTGGGGTGTATCTGCGATCTCCCATCCATTGGTCAAGATTCCTCTCACATAAACCGGGATTTTGTTCCACAGCATAGGGAGTCTTTGGGTGATGAATCTATCCCTCCAGCACGTCCTATTAATAACCGTGTCGAGGTTTAAGTCTCCCGCCCTTGTGGCTCTGAGGGATCTAGATTTTTTGAGATGAAGCATGTTCATCAAATCTGGGTTTGACATGGCCTTGTATGTCAGGCATGGGTCACCTCTGAGCAAGCGGTAAGCAACTGAATATAACTGGAGTTCTTTCAGTCGGGCAGCATAAGACAGATTTTTGAGACCCTTTATCCTTTTGGTGAGGAACTTTTGTGGCCTCTCCAGCTGCTGCAAGTGTCGGGTCAGAAACATTCCGAATGGGGCATTGTACTCTATCATTGGTCTGATGAGTGATGAGTATAGGGAGACTATGACTTCCCTTGATCTAGATGTGAATCCCTTCATGATAAGGTGGGCAATGTAGAAGGTCTTCCTAACTACTTTAGCAATATAAGTGTCGAATGAAAGGCTACTGTCAACCTGGGTTCCCAGGTCCCTAATAACTTCTTCTGTGTTCAGGGGATTGCCACCTATATGGTAGCTAGGGTAACCTTATTTTTCCCGAAGGGTATGACTATGCATTTCTTGGCATTTAACTTTAGGCCATGGCTCTGGCACCAGTTATCCGTTTCTGTGAGACCCTTCTGAAGGATATCTGTGTCGGATGTGTTTTCAACTACGGCGCCCAGTTTGCAGTCATCTGCAAACTTTGTCAGCCATAACCCTCCTGTGTTTGCTTGTACTTCAGAAAAGTAGATGCCAAACAAGAGTGGGCTCAGGACTGAGCCCTGTGGGACACCACTTGTGACAGGCTTTGAGTCTGACATGGCGCCAGCAACTCTGACCCTGTGGGTTCTGTCACTCAGCCAGTTTGCAACCCATCTTGTAATGTATGGGTTTAAAACTTTGAACTGTCGGGGTTTCATAGCTGCTGCAGTTCATAGATTAGTACTAAGCTAACTGCCCTTGTGAGCCATTTTAAACCTAGCCAATTATCCCTTGTGAGACTCAAACCCTGCACCTTGTGCTTGCAAGGCTAACCTTAACCATTAGGCCACCCTCCCTTCATAGATGTTCATAGATTCATACATATTCCAAGGCCAATGAATATCGTGACCATTCTCAGTTTGCTAGTACCCTTACTCTGGCAGCATTTACTTTCTCCAGTACAGCCATTTCTGTGCAATAATGGAGTAAATTTGTGGATACCCATCCAGTCATGTATTTTATGTTGAAAGAAAGTGCGTGAGGCACACTGCTTAATATGCATGGAAAAGTTTACTCTAGAAGTTTCTGAGGCACTGTATTATAAACCTATCCTTTCATTTTGTTATTTATCTGTTGGTGAAAATTTAGGTCCCTGGTTTTAGCATATGCGGAGATACTGAACTTGCAGAGAAACAGAATGTCCAGGACAACCAGGTCTCTAATGGCATGGTAAGCAAGACTGAGTTCTCCCCTCAAAAGTCTGTAAGACACTGAATAAAGGAACACTGATTCCAGCCTCTCATGTTAGCTCATGAACTTTGTGATCTTTTAGGTTAGGGGCCTTTGGGGTCTTTCTAATTGTATTCAATGATCAATGCAGAGTATAAGGGAGTGATTACCTCTTTAGATCTCATTGATAATCCCTTGGCAATTAGCTGGACTAAGTAAAAGAATTACATGATTGTCAAAAGCCAGAGAGCAATCAGCCCAAGTACCTAGATCCCCAACTCCATTTTTGTTTTGTACAGGTGAGCTGTCTAGGGGAGGGATTGTCTACCAGCAATGATGAAACAAAACGTTTTAGCATTTGAGCCCATTTTAGTATACCAAGAATTTACCAGTGAAAGTTTTGGGTTTGGGTGTTGCAGCATGACTTAATCAACTGCAAAATTCTTAGCCAGATGTCTTGCCTCTATGCTTGGAAGCCTGAGAAGTGAATACCAAAAAGGAGATGTCCCAGCAGTGACCCTAAGGGATAGTGCTCTTCACTTTCGTACTTTCTGATGAGACAACTGCTACTGTCACTGTGTGGGTTCTATCTTTCAGCTATTTTTCTATCCATCTTACCTCATATGGGTCAATTTTTAAAGCATTTGTATGATGCCATCATGGGGAATGGTGTCAAAGGCCTTAGCCACGTCAAGATGTACTGCATGACTACCATCTGTAGTCTCCATAATCCTTCCAAGAAATTGACCAGATTATATAGACAGAATCTACCCTTCACAAAACCAAAATGTTGGAGGTTAAGTTTAACAAGATTATTTATCACAATTTGAGGGCAGTAATAAGTTTCATGTCTTGGCAGATGAGGCTTTTAAGACTGATAGATCTGGGATTATCCAGGGCGGTTGTAAGTCCAGCCATATTGAGGGACAACACTGCTGTGTGCTACTGATCAGGGACAAAGATAAAGATTTATACCAGTGATGACCACCAAGGGGTTTTCCTTTTGAATTTTTTATGATACTTTGTTCAGGTAGGAACTGTTAGCTGTATGCATTTTTCTAAATGGGTGTAACATTCTTCAGTGAAGCTTACTGCTCTATTAAGTTGTCATTGTAAGTGAATTTTGATATTTTGCCAAATAGTATAATTCTGACATGTTTGTAATGCATAAATTCAGTGGGGTTTGCTTATAGGGGCTTTTGGGAGTTTAAAGAAAAAGATCACGTTTATGATCAGACTTCACTGGAGAAGGTGATATCAGAGGAGCAGTGCAAAAAGTGGTCATATTTGTATGAACCAGGATGACCTGTCCTCTAGTAGGTCTAATTACCTCCTCCTCAAGGGAACTTTTGTTTATTAAGTGCAGAAATCATTGGCAATACCCTATATTGGAGGTATACGTGTCCCAGTTGATTGAGGAGTAGTCAGTCACCCGAACTGAGGGATTTTTTGCTAATGAGAAGATCACTTAGGACACTGAAGAGTCTTACCTGTGGTCACTAGGGACAAAGACTCTGTTCTGTAACAAACTATTATATGATGATTAACCATGTCTAGAGTGATCTGTAGTTTAATGAGTCCATTTTGAGTTCCTAGAGATCTGCTTGGAGGTATTATGTTCACGGGCAAACAGAGACTCCACCAAAGTGGCCACTGGGCCTGAAGGCATGAAAAATGCAAAACCACGGTGAACAGAGTGCGCTCACTTTACATTTAAATGAAATTTCTCTAGCTAAACAAACATGGATGTTTTCTAAATGTAGTAGTGCGTCAAAGTCTATTATTTAGACTTCAGCATGTAGGAAAGCCACTTTAATTTAATCTAATTTTGGAACTGATGTTCGTTACGGCCATGAACTGGGGTCTGCCTAAAAGATGGCAGTAAGGGAATGGCAGAGGCTTTAGCCTGTATGTTAAAGCATTGAAATGACAGGTCTGGTCCAGCCTGTATGTTAAAGCATTGAAATGACAGGTCTGGTCCAGCCTGTATGTTAAAGCATTGAAATGACAGGTCTGGTCCAGCCTGTATGTTAAAGCATTGAAATGACAGGTCTGGTCCAGCCTGTATGTTAAAGCATTGAAATGACAGGTCTGGTCCAGCCTGTATGTTAAAGCATTGAAATGACAGGTCTGGTCCAGCCTGTATGTTAAAGCATTGAAATGACAGGTCTGGTCCAGCCTGTATGTTAAAGCATTGAAATGACAGGTCTGGTCCAGCCTGTATGGTAAAGCATTGAAATGACAGGTCTGGTCCAGCCTGTATGTTAAAGCATTGAAATGACAGGTCTGGTCCAGCCTGTATGTTAAAGCATTGAAATGACAGGTCTGGTCCATTTCCCAGATATTACAACACTTAATAGTATCACTTTCAGAGAGTCTAAGGTTTTGCACAAAATGGCAAGAGGGTGTTCTTCTCTACTGTGTGTGGTATCTCTTGTTTTTTTTTCTTTTTTACCGGTCCAGTTTCTAGTCATACTTAGGAAGTCAAACATTGGAAAGGTTTACTCATTAATTTCTTCTTATTGGGTCAGGAAGCAGCTAGCTAGACCATTACCAGAGCTTCTACTGTTTGATACCATGTAGCCTAATGTAATTTTTCCTGTGTAGCTTGTTCTCTTTGTTTAGGACAAGCATCTTCAAGCTGCCTAAACTTTCAAGCCCATTTATGGGCAGAGAGCCACCTCCTACATACTGCCCAGGGCTTAGTTAAAGATCCCCAGAGAGGAGAGCATGCCTTTTCTGTTGTGGAGTAGTGGTCTGACACACGCCAAAGCTGATTGCTGGTCTTACCACAAGAAAGAAAGTGCTTACACATGCCCTCAGAGTTTGAACAGGCTTGAAGACCAATCAGAAAATGAGCAGCATATTCTGGATCCTTCTATGAGCAGCTATATCTTGGAGCTCTTGTGCCCTCCACCTAAAATGTTTCTGCTCTAAGACCAAGTAGTCTCTGTAGAGCTTATAAAGCATTCTTAGACTGTACACATCTAAGGGGTCACAGTGTGACCCTGTTTCCCTTGGAACATTGACATGATTTTGTTTCTAGTACTACATTCCAAAGGGGATTTGAGACTTCTACCTTATCCTAGACCTAAGTGACTTTAGTCCACGTGTCTCATATATCCGGCTCCAGATGATCACTCTCCAGTAGATCATGCCATTGCTTCTACAGAATCTCTTGATGGTGTCAGTAGACATGGCTTTTTTCTACCACATCAGTGTCTGAGATCTGAACATGAAGTTGCTTCAAGTTGGTCTAAGTGAGCACTATTTTTTGATACAAAATGCTGTCAGTTTTCTTATGCACCCAGGTGTTTCCCAACATGGAATCCATTGTGGTGGAGGCCTTGCATGAGGAAGACCACCTGCCAGGTTAAATGGCTTTTGGTGCCACTCTTGCGAGACTACATGGTGCTATCATTGACTTGCTTTCTCCCCTGATTGCAAGCCTTAAGGGAAGCCATAGCTGGTAGACATGTTAACGTGATCTACGGAATCACCTTTGATAGCTTGGTACAGCTGTATGCTTGTCAGTGCTGGTCAGTCTACCCAGATACAGAGCTCAGGATGACTTGACCTTTGGAAGTTTGGGTGATGCACTTTTTGGGCTTAATAGTTGTGTCTTTCTCAGTGCCCTTTGCTTGGCTGAGGATGTATGTTGTTGGTGGACTGTGAGCTGTGTGGTTGCAGTGGTCTGATAATGAGAGTCCCCACAGTTTGAAAATTAAAAACAGATGCACCTGAATAGCAATGAATTTCAGAACGTGCTGTGTACAACCCCCCCTTGCTATTTATAGGTTCATAGGTAGGTACTAGGCTATTGGCCCTAGGGCCTATATAAGCCTAGCCAAAAAGGTACCCTGCCTTTTGCCACCCAAGAAAATTATTTTCCTGTGCCCCTGTTGAGCAGAGCCACAGAAGTGATCCCCAGGGTGAATTTCCTATCTCCCATCCAATCATCAAGATTTTTCTTGAAGAGTGCTAATGAGGTTTAGGTCCCTAGAGTGTGTAGCTTGGAGGGATTGGGATTTCTTTAAGTGGAGCATGTCCCAACAGCTCTGAGTTTGACATAGCTTTGTATGTCAGGCAGAGATTGCCTCTGAGTAGGTGATATGCGACGGAGTAAAGCTGAAGTTTTTTGAGACAGTCTGCATAGGGCATCTGTTTGAGGACGGTAATCCTCTTTGTGAGGTATTTCTGCGGCCTTTCCAGTTGTAGATGTCTTGTGAGGTACATACCAAAAGGGCGCTGTATTCTATAATGGGTCTAATGAGTGATCAGTAGAGGGGAACAATGACCTCTTTTTTCCTGGATGAGAAACCTTTTGTGATGAGGTGTGCCGCATTGAAGGATTTCCTGACTACTGTGGCGGCGATTATCAAAGGAGAGAGTACTGTCCACCTGTGTTCCAAGTTCTGTTATCACACTTTCGGTGTTAAGTAAACTACCGCCTATATGGTAGTTCATGGGTGCAGAGTTTTTACCAAAAGGGATGACAATGCACTTTTTGGCATTGAGCTTGAGGCCATGGCTTTGACGCCAGGCATCTGTCTCAGTGAGACCCTTTTGTAGGATGTCCACATCGTTAGGAGTTTTGATTATGGCTCCTAGTTTGCAGTCATCTGCGAACTTCATTAGCCAAAGATCTTCTGTGTTAGCTTGTACCTCAGAGAAGTAGATACCAAACAGGAGAGGACCCAGGACTGAACCCTGTGGTACTCAACTTGTCACTGGTCTGAAGTCGGATTTGGAGTCTGCTTCTTTCACAGTGTGGGTTCGGTCAGTGAGCCAGTTGGCAGCCCATCTTGTGACATAGGGATTTATACCTGTGTATAAATTAATTCACTGTGTCTTATAATAAAGGTAATACTCAGACACTGCTGTCTTGACATTTATGTATATTTCTCCTATTTAACTTTTCCATGTTCTGAAGATCACATTTGTGATCCTTGAACATTCAGTGGGAAGCCTATGCTCACAGATCTTTTGGTGTCAGATCTCTTTTGCTGACTTTTAGAATAAGTGGATTATCTCCACCAGTCTAACTGGTGGTCTTTTCTTTCTTCAGCTGAACTTACACACACACTGAATTCTTCACAATGAAGTAGGTAATCATATCTTGCATTGAGGTTTCTGGGGGTGCCAAGTCCAGATTCCATACTGATTCAACTGATAACCATTCGGTTTTATGGTGCCTAAATACATAGGGTGATATGTGGTTGCATCTCCTGTCCAAGATGCAGGTCTGGAGATGGGACATTTAGATTTCATCCACATGGCTGTTTATATTCTAAAAAGTCTGACGCAGGTAATCTTGCAACATGATGCATCAGGCCCCCAGCGGAGCAGTATACATCTAAACAAGATTTGTCACAGGACAGTGTTCTGGAACCTTCTGTAAAAGTCTCACACAAAGCTCCAATTAGAACTGCACAGAAAGGGGAAGAGCAGGAAACAGAGAGCCAATAAGATTCTCTCAGTCCAGAAGAAAATGATCTAGGGAAAACCTGCTTGATTTAATACAGACAAGATAGTTTTATTAAGAGAGATGAAAAAAAAAGATTACAGAAAGTAAATAAGACCCAAGATGTTAGAATATGCTCATCTGTTTTACTGATCTAACATTTTCAGACATATTTTTCAAACGTTTAATTTAAGAAAATATAACATTTCCACCATTAGTAGCAATACTACCATCACATTTTCTCCACATTGTCTGTGGTAACACTGCCATTAGTGTAGCTGCACAGCAGTGTTTCCTATTTATTTCTTTTATATGTCATGATTTTTCCTACCTCCTGATGTCAGACCATCAGCAGACTCTGATGATGATAGTGGCCAAACAGAGGCACAGTTGGGGGGGGGGGGGGTGCAGAGGTTGAATCTGACACTGAGGTTGACATTTAGTCATCCCCTGTAATTCCATTGGACACAGCCAGTAGGCTTACACCTACCCATTCCAGTGAGTCCTCAGATATTGGCAAGTGGAAGGTGAGACACTCGATCAGGGAAGCGTGGTTACTGTGGTTTCAGTGCCAGTTGACTCTGGCAGTTGCCGCAAAGGTGGGTTGTTAGAGGTGTTCGGAAGAGGCCTGTTGTCTATCCTCCACCTAATCTAGGTGTCTCTTCCTGTTCCACTCTGAACGTAGGGTCTATATTATATCATTGAATGCTTAAAAAAGTGAACGCTGATTGATCGACCTAATTTAAGCAAAATTTGATCCAAAACACATACACACAACACAAGCACACCAAACAAACAGAAATCCACACACATACACCTAAAATCCGATACCTAACCCTACACTAAATTATGCACACACCACTAACTACCCACTTACCTTAACCAAAACCCTAACCCTAAGGTCCGTCACTATTGCACACTCACCTCACTCGCTCCCTAACCCTAACTCACTTAAATCTGCCCTAACCCTCATGTCCACTCAATTGCACACACACCTAACCAGAGCCCTAACCCTAACTCACCTAAATCACCCTAACACTCACATCCACACAATCGCACACTTACTTGAATCTGACCGGTAACTTTCCACCATAACACTGAAAATGCTGAAGCAACAGAAATGGACAACCAAATTCTTTCCCTAGGAAAAAATTTGAGTTTCTGCTGCTTCGATATTTTGCAGTTTCACGAAAATAAGTTCGATCAATCAGCGTTCACTTTTTTAAGTGTTCGAGGATATAATATAGACCCTCAACGTATGTTTAGGGCCATCATGGAGGCACAGGCATATTCCTATAGGTCCTCCAGAGAAATGTTTGGGGTTGTAAATGTGGCACAGGCTGACATGTATGACTGCCTCCATGTTGCCAGTTCAATGGATCGGATGAATGACAAGTTGAAACGAGCAGTATCTGTAATGGAACATCTGCTGGGAAGGGAACAGCATCCTTGTAGGTTTAGGTCAGCCACATCATCATCTGCTGTTAGCCAGTGTGCCCGTTCCTGATCATGATAAACTGCCACCTCTGCCATGCATGGCTGGCTCACAACTGTCCAACATACCAGGACGTAGAGCTAGCACTGATCTTGACTGTGTTCATGCAGAGAGTCACACACCAATTTCACCTGGAGGACCCATACAGACACACACAACAGTTACATGGTTCAGCTGTGAAGCTTAAAGCTCATTTTTGTCTCACTAGCTATTTGTTACTTTATCCAAATGTCTGCTTGCTTCTCTTTCTTAGTCACACACACTCACCGACCTTTTGTGTCAGCCTATGCTTCCTGCCCCCCACACAACACCCTGCACAGTTGATAACTGTGCCATATCTCTGTTTTCTGTCTTTTGGATTCAAGGATACATAACATTTATGTCTGATGCTCAGGGTGCATAGCTGACTTATTATATCTGCATTTGTGATGTTGAATTGGTAATTTTACCTTTGACTTATATTGGTCTTAGAAAGTTAGACAGCTGAAAGCATCAAACATTTTTTTGCATCAGTACTGTTAATGATCTTGAGAGGGCTGTAAAATCTGAAACTGAAATGTGTCTCATTACTTTGTAACTTTATTGTTTTTTCCAGTACAAACATATGGTGCTCAACTGAGGACATTTGGTGACCATCAGTACTTTTGAGAGGTATGACTGTGTGAATCTTTGATACCTGAGGCCTACTACTTGATAATGCACATGTATAAGTCAAATTAATCTCTGCTGCCACATGTTAGTCATTTATGTTCAAATCTCCCACCTTTTACTTGCTTACACTACCAAGTAACAACATGCAAGGATATGCCATTCATTCGTATTATTACACAATACACAACCCAGGTTCAACACTTAACTTGTAAATCCAGCAGTTGCAACAGTTTTAGTTTAGGGCTGACTGATGCTAGCAGTACACAGCCATTACATGGGTAGGTAAAGGTTGTGAGCATTGCCTGGCATCAGTGTTACTATATGTATGTGTATGGGTCTACATCTAAATTTCAAAGTTTCAAAACGTCAACTTTCTTATGGTAGAGACCATAAGGTCAAAGTTTAGAAACTTCAAAACTTCAAAATTTAAATAAAAAAAAAAATCTTTTTTTAACGATTTTGCTGGGGGCAAGCCCCCCCTGCACCCCCCCCCCCCGCTAATTAAATATACCAACTCCAAGATCGCACTACAGGGAGGAAAATGGTAAATATATGGTTCCGTACTGTATGGCGATCTCTATGTAAATGATTCAAAGTTTCAAAACTTTGATCTTATGGTCTTGACTAAATTATAACACTCGCTGGCTACCAGAAATAACAATTATATGGTTGAGGGAAAAGTGTAACTTGTGGGTAAAACAAAATGGTTTTCATTTTAGGGCCAGTAGTTGGTGGAATACCAGAGTCTGGACAACGCGGTGGGTGGCAGAATTTATGATTGTAGTTCATTAGCAGGCAAATTCATCAAAGGCCTTAATAGGCTCTGAATTTGAAGTATGTGTCTCTGTAAGACAGGAAAGGAAGGGAACAAGTCAAACGTCACCACGGAAGCACTGAATATAGAAAACCAGCAAGCAGCTAAAGTAAGACGTAGCGCTGCTGGAAGAATATAGAAAAGGGAATGGATCAACAAAAATTCTTACATAGACGTGGTAAAAGCAATGCACTGTATCAAAACAGAGCAGGACTTTTCATACACCATGTCCAATAATAAACTAAAACTATTAGCACAAGCTGGAAAAAAACTTGAAAGATTTTCTGATTCTCCTTCTGTCCAGCATGATTTTAAAGCTGTTTAGTACATAGAAAATGATCGCAGAAGAGCTGTTTATCTTTGCTGTAGTGAGGTGCTTGCATTTCCTAAGCAAATTCCTTTCCTCTGAAGTTACTTAACTGCATTGCCAAAGACATGCAATGGTTGGATTGTACACTCTTAATTGGCTATGGGTGTGAGTATGCATCTGTATGTGTGATATGGAAGAATAGCAGCGGCAGGGCTGGCCACCTGGTGGTGTGCACATTGGCTCTAGATGATTGTCAGTGTTGATGTGACGCCCTGACCTTGTGCAAAAATGAGAAAAGAGGTTGTGCATGGATGGCTTGTAAAGACCTTCCCATCAGAAATGTGGCAGAATCCAGCACTTGCATAAACAATTTATTCTTTTGTCCATGATTGCGTCAGACAAAATTGTTGCTTGGACCATGATTTTAGGACTCTGATAACTTTTTGCCACTTCAGTTAAAGTATTTGGCCCTCTAATCTTTTATCTCTTTTCCCTTCTACAGTTTTTGTCTGTAATGGCAGGCCTACCATATCTAGAAATCTGTCTCCTATAAAATTAACACTTTCTTTAAGATGACTCCTTTTTTTCAGTTGGTAGGACATTCCAAATGGGAAATGTACTTTTAACAAACTTGACTTCAGTTGCTATTCAGTAGTTTCTTAAATTTGACCTAAGGCTTCTTTGGCAGCAAATCTCAGCTGTGTTTTTCAACCTGAATAAACTGAAGAGAAATTTGTTGTTTAAATAATTAGACTATGGTAGAAGAGGAAAACAATAGCCTCATCCTTCATACCCTAGGGCAATTGTTTTATCCTTCAGACTGTGTGCTCAAGACAGTGATGATGCTACTGTTCCTCTCCAATTTAGGTCATAGATCAGTTGGCTGATTGGCCGACTTCTGTGTTCTGGCTCTATCCCATGTCAGATAAGTTTCAAACAGAGAGGCAAGAGTTATTTCAGCGTCCTGGCTCCCACCATATTGGTTGTCAATCTAGACTATGGGAAAGTGCTTGAGGCTGGTATTGGTTCAGTTGCCTGAGGTGTTGACTCTTCCAGGACCCACAGGATGCCAGGTAAGAGCCAATGTTCCCATGCTGTTAGGCATTGTTACTCTCCATATTTGTTAAATCTTTCTTTTCCATGCAAGTTGTTGTGGCCCCAATGACCCTGAAGCTAGGTCCACTAGCTGTAGTGATGTCAGTTGGTCCCTTGTTTTGCCTATGGTTCCATTGGCTATCTCCATGAGGCTGGGCTTGTCATGATTGGAGGGTCCCTCAGCATCTTGGAGCTGCCAGTTTTAGTAAATGTTGATAAACTTGCGCTTTTGCTGGATCCGGAGAGTTGACATTATTCCCAGCATCAACTTCTTTGACATTTATAGTAGTGTTGACTTTTCTGACCTTGGTCGGAGTTGTGCCAGGAGCTCCAGCCATATCAAGTTTGGTCCCATCTGTGACTCCATCTCTGCAGCCATTTCCCCATATGTCTCCAAACTGTGGAGAACTCGGAGATGACGCATCATAATGGGGGATGGCTTGCATCTCCAGAAAAGACTTTCCAGAAGGTCTTTGGGTTAACCCAGAAGTCTTTGTAGGTGATTCCTCTAGGCTTACATATTATTAAATTGAGTACTAAAGTTGACTAGACTGCTTTAGATGTGGTGCTCCCCTGTTTTCCACTTAGGGCTAACAGGATTTTATATCTGTCCAAGGACTGCACTTGTATGGCAGGGATGCGCAAGTCTGATACTTTTATCTCCACAGATGTTGCCAAGAAGACTCCCACTGCTTAAAGTCCAGTGATTCATCCATCAACTAAGGAATGTCAATCAGTAAGCTGCTTTGGGACATTGTATAAATATGCATATAATTTGCCTTGAGGTCACTTTCATATATGAGTTCTTTCCACAACAGCCAAGTCAGATTACCGACTGTGCACACAAAGTAAATAGAATCCTAATCAGCTACATTATCACGTATGGCCAACTTTATCCTGCATGTGACCTTTAATTCAGCAGATAATGTGGTCATACTGGTTATCTAGGGCATTGTAGTTTGCAATTATGCCTGGCTCCACCTTTCTGACTTTGCTGAGGAATCAGAGGTGACTTTCATGAATGACACCTTTCAGTGGTGCTGAAATGTTTGGTCAGGAGGTCCAAAACCATATGGAGAGAATAGAAAGCAGAAGACCTTGAAAAGTAGTCACCGTCAACATTTACTTCCCCAAATAGACTTTGCATAGGACTTGAAAAAGAGTGGCCACCAGATGTAGTTTTGTTGTAAATGAAAGCACTAGGATTCTGGCAGGAGGTACATCTCTTCAGATCCCTTCCAGAGATATCACAGTGGCCATGGCTGGGGTTCCAGGTGACCCCCTGTTAGCTGTACAGCCCCTTTGAGAGGTTTGTAGCAACTCTGACAGGACTTTGCCTGGCACTAATCCCCTGCAGGTAATGGAGGGGTCACTTATTCCTCTGATAGTCAGCCTGATTTCCATCACTGCTGATCACTGTGCAAGGGCAGTCATTATCAGAGCTATAAAGCTCCCTTTTCTCTGTTCCTATTCCTCCTTCTGTCTGTTTCTACATGCCCCATTCCATCAGAAAAAAGATGTCAAAATCGAAGGTGCATCGTCTCTAACACAAGAGAGACGGTCAGGATGCTCACCAGACCTGAGAGGGCAAGGCTTTTACTTTTGGCTCTTTTTGCTGTTTAGAAATACTGGAAACTTCAAACATTCTAGATCTAAGCAGCCTAAACAACTTTGTACTCAATTACACCTTGCACATTTTCTTGGTACAGATGAACCTTTCATGTCTAGCCAAATGAGATTGGGTGTGCTCTTTAGACCTCGGGATGCTTAACTTCACATCAGAATGCACGTGGAATCGCAGGGGTTCCTTTGCCTCAGAGATGGAGCCATTTACTTCCAGTTCTAGCTAGTCTTAGTTCAGTAACTAGAATATTCACCAAATGTATGCCTATACTGAGAGTGAGGCTGAGACTGCAAGTAAGCAGGATGTTTCCCTTCCTGAAAAACTGGCTCCTAGCTGTGCTCTTTTGAGATCAGCTTAACCTAATGATGAACTCCCTGATGTCCTTGATTCAGTCTTGTGAATTTCTCTAAATGTGAAAAAAAAAATCTCAGCTGCAGCTGTCTCAACAGCTAGTGTTCACAGGTTGTGAGTTACACAACTTGGCCTGCAAGGTCAAGCTCTCCTTGGGAAAAGTTCATTTTTTTGATGGTCAGACTAGCTCCACTTCTGTTTTAACCCACTGTGACTGTTTTTCAGTATCCCACAGTACTGGGCCTTATGCCAGCTGCTATTCCTATGATTCCATCGACCTAGTGTCTCATCAACATTCTTCATTGTATCCTAGAAAATGTGGTGACAAGTAGAGACTCAATGGGTAGTGAGATCTGTTTGACAGGTATGTGGATGACACCTGTCATAATTATTGTGCACCAGCAATGTTCCCGCAGATAGCCCTTTCTCTCTTGGCCTCGTCTGAGTGACAGTCAGAATGCACGCATCTGCCTGGTGAGAGTGTAGGCATTGCAATGTGCAGAGAGTCCATGGGGTGTAGTTTGCTTGTGGAAATCTCACTTCACATCAGCGTTTTGGAAATGAGAGCAGTTACCTTTCACTTTCAAACTTTCCACGCATCCCTTCTCCCAGATGCCCTATCCACTCAGACATGTTTGTCATGTAGCATCCCAGCAAATAAACGGAATCCTGTCTCATCCCTTTTGGCGTGAGGCAATAAGAATTTGGGAATAAACTATGGCTACCAGCCACTTTCCTGCAGCAGTCTACGTTAGATGTCTGCTCACTCCACAGACGTGGTCCTTCGTCTTTGCTTTCCGGTTCATAGGTAAGTGCTACCTGCTTTTGCAGGACATTATAAGCCTAACCAGTTTCCCTTCAAATGTGAGAATAGAATCAAATCCTGTACTTTGTGTTTGTGAGGTAGACACTTTAACCATTTTGCCATCCTCCAACCTTAGTTCTGAGAGGGTCTTTCACATGTGAGGAGAGCCCCTGTGACCTGGTTCATGTTCTCAATCAATGTAAAGTGCTGAGACTTTCTCCATTTTTCTACCATTGGAGATACCTCCAAATGATACCATGGTGCATCCATACCTGAAAAGGTGTTTATTCTATGCTTTTCACCATTTCCTTTGATAAAAAATGTTTATCTCCAGGGTGAAGATCATCCTTGTAACCCTTTAATGCCGCTGACAGGTATGGCTCTCTCTTTCACTTACCTCATCTATTAGGGAAACCTTTGCTTTCAAGACCAGGCAGTCTTATTATTTAATCCTTTGGTCAGGTCTTAAACACACGTCAGCTGCATCTCTCTACTTGGATTGTCCACTTTAAGTAGTTGCTTTGACCTTTACTTTTCTTACTGAGTTATTTCTCTTTAGAAACCCAGTGCAAAAAATGTACAGGGACATGATTTATTTTTCTGTTTCTAATGGATAGAATCTGTTTACTGCTCTGAAATGGCTATGTTTAATTTCTAGATTATATTTCTGACTAACATTTACATTTACCATCTGTTAGTCTCATTCATCAAAATTTCCAGTTTCCATCAAAACCAAAACATTTCTTCTTCGCATTCTTGAAAGACTTTAAGGCCTTCCTGAAAAGAACATTTCTCTTAAGGGCTTCATTCTGTGAGCCAGTTCCTCCTTTGGATGCTTATTTTTTGCTGGAAAAGCTTGCCCAGCCTTTCTTTTAACTGGCTGCATCATGAAAGACTAGTTTTGGTATCTAGTACTTCTTCATAGAGAGTCTCTGAGCTTTGTTCCCACTCTGCTGAACCTCCTTATCTGCTTTTCCTTAAAGACTTTGCTTCTCTTTGTATCAGTCCTTCAGATATTCTCAAAATGGCTTCTGAGTTTTCCCTTAATCAGGGCACCTGCTTTTTTACTGCACTATGTCAGTCGTGGGAATTATCTTTTCCTCCGCTCCAATGTGAATAAGTAGTTTTATTTTATATTTTAGTAGTAAGTACGACAGGAGCCATTTGCAGCTCTTTCTCTAATGACAGATACTTGGGTGCAGAAGTTTCTAAGGCCACATTTGTTGTTATGTCACATTCCTTTTGCATCCACTTGTGGTATGCCTTCCATAGCAAACAGTTACTTGTCCACCCTAAGGTTCATTCTGTTAGGGATATGGCCTTGTCAGCTTTATTCAGAACTATGTCAGTAGAGGTTATCTTGGCAGATGATGCTTGTTTACACGTAATACCTTTGCCAGACATTATACATTGGACTTAGATTCCAGATTCATAACATAGCACTCAACTTCTTATTCCTAAAATAATGGGAGTTGAATGCTGTAAATCAGGAGCAAGTGACATGCATTACTCTAACTTACAAAATGAATCGAACTACAAGTTTTGTATCAATGTGCATTTTCTGAAAAATAAAAAGTATAGGTTCATAGGTTGATACTAGGCTATCTGCCCTAGGGCATTTATAAGCCTAGCCAGAGTGTGTTTGGCTTTCGCCACCATTTTAGATTAGTTGACTGTGCCTCTGTATAGTAGGTCACAGAAGATAGCCCTTTTAAGGTTAGTTTACTGTGCCTCTGTCTAGCAGGGACACAGAAGAGATCCCAGGGGTAAACTTACGATCTCCCATCCACTCGTCAAGATTTCTCTTGAAGAGGGACAGTGAGGAGCTCTGCCTAACATGGATTGGGATTTTGTTCCAGAGTGAGGGGAGCCTCTGGGATATGAATCTGCCCCTCCAGCATGTCCTATTTATTTCTGTGCTGAGGTTTAAGTCCCTGGAGTGTGTAGCTCTAAGGGATTTGGATTTCCTTAGGTGGAGCATGTCCATTAATTCTGGGTTGGACATGGCTTTATACGTCAGGCATAGAGCGCTTCTGAGTAGGTGGTAAGCAACTGAGTAGAGCAGGAGTTTCTTTAGCTGAACTGCATAGGGCATCTGTTTGATCATCTTGGTGAGGTACTTTTGGGATCTCTCCAGTTGCTGCAGGTGCTGGGTAAGGTACATCCCAAATGGGGCATTGTATTCAATTATGGGCCTGATGAGTGATGAGTAGAGGGGCACAATGACCTCTCTTGATCTAGATGTGAACCCTTTCGTGATGAGGTGGGCTATATAGAAGGTCTTTCTAACCACTTTGGCAATGTGATTGTCAAAGGAGAGATTGCTATCTACTTGGGTCCCCAAATCCCTAATTACTTCTTCCGTACTTAATGGATTACCACCTATGTGGTAATTTGTGGGCACTTTGTTTTTCCCAAAGGGGATGACTATGCACTTTTTGGCATTTAGCTTTAGGCCATGGCTCTGGCACCAGTTATCCGTCTCTGTGAGACCCTTTTGGAGGATGCTTGTGTCAGCCGGAGAGTCGATTATGGCACCCAGTTTACAGTCATCTGCAAACTTGGTCAACCATAGTCCTCTCGTGTTAGCCTGTACCTCAGAGATGTATATACCAAACAAGAGAGGACCCAGGACTGAGCCTTGTGGGATGCCACTTGTAACTGGTTTAGAGTCTGACATGGCCCCTGCAATTCTGACCATGTGGGTTCTATCCCTGAGCCAGTTTGCAAACCATCTTGTGATATAGGGGTTGATATTTAAGCTGGTGAGCTTATTTATGATGCCCGAGTGGGGTATTGTGTCGAAGGCTTTTGCGAGGTCCAGGTAGGCTGTGTGGACTACCTTCCCTTCATCTATGGCATTGGTAACTGTTTCAAAGACGTTGACCAGGTTCAAGAGGCAAGATCTGCCCTTAACAAAGCCGAATTGGGTTGGATCCAGTGTCTGGAGGTTCCCAATGTCTTTGTTTATGAGTTCCATGATGATACGCTCCATAGCTTTGCAGACCAGACTGGTCAGGCTTATAGGCCGATAGTTTACAGGGTCCGTTGTGGCACCACCATTGTGGAGTGGGGCCACTGTTGCTGTACGCCATTCCTTGGGTACTTATCCTGTAGTAAGGCTGAGATTGAGGGTTCAGTTCTTCTTGGAGCTCATGTAAGATGCAGCAGCCCGGGACACTGTCCAGTCCCATTGATGCTGTGTTTTTTGCTTTGGAGAGGGCAACTCTCACCTGTGCAGCTGTGATGTCAGGGAAGCTACATTCTGTTGGGATAGACATTTGCTCTTGGGGGGGGGGGGGAGTTTGCACTGAACCTGTCTGCCAGGATGTTGGCAATTTCTGTGGGTTCAGTGTATTTTTTTGTCATTTTGCACTAACTCAGAGCATATCTGGGAGTTGCCACCCAGATTCCTGACATAACTAAAGAAGGCCTTGTTATTATCTTTAGCGTCTTGTGCAATTTTTCTTTCGAAGCTGGCCTTAGATGATTTTATGAGGGATCGTAGTTTTTTGCTAGTACTGATCAGATGCCTTCCCTTTTTGGGATTTTGCTCTATCATGTAGTAGCTTCCTTCTTCTGTTGTATAGCTTATTTATGGCCAGGATCCACCAGACAGGTCTCCTGCCTTTGGATGAGTGAGTCTTGGTTTTATTTGGGATATCACAATCCATGCATTCCTCTAGGTGTCCATAGAATGCGTTTGTAAAGGATTCTGTGGTTTGGGCAGTATTTTCCACTGGCCCAGGGGCTTTGAAGGATTCAACCTCGGTTTTGAGAAGTGTGAAGTTTGCTTTGAGAAATTCTTCACCGTGGTTTCCTTGGCTGAGGGTGGGGACGGGATATGAATGTCCAGTCAGATTAATTTATGGTCTGCTCTTACCAATGAGGGGTATACCTCTGGTGTGGAACATAGAGTCCCCATGTTGGTGATGACCAGGTCCAGTATGTTTTCCCCTCTTGTTGTGCCTGGCATTACTTGACTGACTGTAATCCACAATGATTTACCAGAGAATCAAAAATTTTATAAGACATAGAGCAAAAATGTGAGACAAAATCAAGGATAGTCTACAAAACCAGAAATCGTTAGTAAGTATAATCTAGAAACTTGTTTGGTGTTATTGTGTTGTGGGGTATTTCAGACTAGGAATTTCCATTTGTAAGAGCTCGTGACACTTTCCAAATGGTTACTGAGGATAGCCTCCTTTTATCAGGTGTGAAACTCATGTACGTACCTTAACTGCAGATCTGTATATGTGGGACATTCTCAGCAATGATCCTGTCAAAATCCACCTTGGTGATGGGATTTTTTACTGCATATTTCTTGGCTCTGTTTTTTCTTTGCATTGTTGTAACAGATTAGGAGCTGGACAGTTTCCGACAAATTATGGACTAGTGGAGAGGAGAACTGTACCCTGGGAGAGTATGGAGCACCATGCATTCATAATACCTGTGTCCTTATTCCTGGAAGTTATTGAGGATGGCCCTACTCCTACAGCTCTGTTTTACAGTAAATACATAACGTTCATTTATAACTTTCAATTTTGTGTGGTTAGAAATTTATAAAGGTAGGCGCAGATGTTCATTTGAAAAGTTATCTTAGACCAGAAACAAATATATTTATTTTATTTTACATTTTTTGTCTAGAATAGTCCAACTCAGATGAAACCATTTGCAGCAGAGGCCCATGGAGCAAAGCTCCATGAATTACAATAGAATAAAACAATATGGCGTAAAGCTCCTTGAGTATTATTAAAACAAGATTTGTATGCTAAAGATACAGTGATAAAAAAACATACAAAAATACAGTGGTGAAGTTGAATTAAAACAATATCTATCTATATATATATATATATATATATATATATATATATATAGTTTACAGTCAATATGTTGAACATGGCTTGTGTGCAGTTCAGTTGTGTGGGAGTCTGAATGCAGAAAACCGTTTGGGAGATGGTTACAATGTCGACTCCGGAAGACCGAAGACCAGGACAGTGGGGATCGTGAGATTTACCCTTTTCTGCACTGTAGTGTGATCTCAGAGTTGGAATATATAAGTGGCAGGGTGTGTGGGGGGTGGTACAAAAAATGACTGTCAGTGCATTGAAGTTTGGACACCAGAGTCGAATTCGACTTCGAATGCTTTGTTCAGTCTTTAATGCTGTTACTATTGTGAACATTGAACATGTTAACCACATTTTTGATAGGTTTATGTTGTGATATTCGATGTTTCAGTAGTAAACCTATATATATATATATATATATATATATATATATATATATATATATATATATATATAATGTATATATTAATGTATATATACACACGCAGAAGTACAGAACAATTTAAATTTGCTTACTTTGAATTCAATAACACAATGATGTACATAATTAAAATAATTACAATGTGTATGTAGAGGTGTAGAAACAGTTTAAATGGGTTACTTTGGAGCATAAGAGACAATGAAAGGGAAAACTGAAGATTTATCATAACAAATTGGGTCTGATATGTACAAAGCAGAGAAAGGATATGGTTAGGAGAGAAACTGATTGAGAAAGGTTGGTTAAAGGAAACTGCTTAACTTGGACTTTATCTTATATCTGGATGAATAGTTGTCATTTGGTTGGTATAAAATTACTTATTTACTATTAAAAGATTAATTGACCTGAGGTTTTACAAGTGGTTTGTTGGATTTTGCTGTTAACAGTAAAATGTAAATATAAATGAAGTTCACTATTTAAAAAAAAAAAATTTCCGTAGTGTTGTAAAGAGTTTGCTGCACAGTTGTTTGGATCTTTGTTCTTCATGTTGCCATGCCTTACAACACCCAAAGCTTGCTGAATTGTAATTAAAGGGCTAGCACTCATTTTTCAATGCTGTCCCCCATGCTTGTGCAGTTCTTAACAAATCTTCCCTCTGCTAGTGCGTTGTAGTAGGCTGCATCCAAGATATGGATGAACCATCATTGAACAGATCACTCTCATTCTTCAGTGACTGGCTTCTCAAGTACTCATGCCAATACTTCATAGGTTCGTACTAGGCTATCTGCCCTAGGGCATTTATAAGCCTAGCCAGAGTGTGTGTGGCTTACACCACCCCTTAGGATGAGAATACTACGCCCATTTAGGGTATAGTTTACTGTGCCTCTGTCTAGTAGTGACACAGAGATGACCCCCGGGGTAAACCTATGATCTCCCATCCACTCGTCAAGATTTCTCTTGAATAGATTTAGTGAGGGGCTCTGCCTAACATGGACTGGGATTCTGTTCCAGAATGTGGGGAGCCTCTGGGTTATGAATCTGTCCCTCCAGCACGTCCTATTTATTTCTGTGTTGAGGTTCAAGTCTCGCTCTCGTGGCTCTGATGGATTTGGATTTTCTGAGGTGGAGCATGTCCATTAATTCCGGATTGGACATGGCCTTGTACGTCAGGCACAGATCACCTCTGAGTAGGCAGTATGCAACTGAATAGAGCTGGAGTTTCTTCAGCCGGGCAGCATATGACATATGTTTGAGACCCTTTATCCTCTTGGTGAGGAACTTTTGGGGTCTTTCCAACTGCTGCAGGTGTCTGTTAAGATACATCCCAAATGGGGCATTGTACTCAATCATTGGCCTTATAAGAGAAGAGTACAGGGGCACAATGACCTCTGTTGATCTAGATGTGAATCCCTTCATGATAAGTTGGGCAATATAGAAGGTCTTCCTAACCACTTTGGCAATGTGAGTGTCAAATGAGAGGTTACTGTCAACTTGGGTCCCTAGGTCCCTGATTACCTTTTCCGTACTTAATGGATTACCACATATGTGGTAATTTGTGGGTACCTTGTTTTTCCCAAAGGGTATGACTATACATTTCTTGGTGTTCAGCTTAAGGCCATGGCTCTGGAACCAATTATCCGTTTCTATGAGACCTCTTTGAAGGATGCTTGTGTCCGCTGGAGTATCAATTATGGCGCCCAGTTTGCAGTCATCTGCGAACTTTGTCAGCCACAATCCTCCTATGTTTGCCTGCACCTCGGAAAAATAAATGCCAAACAAGAGGGGTCCCAGGACTGAGCCCTGTGGGACACCGCTTGTGACCGGCTTAGAGTCTGACATGGCTCCAGCAACTCTGACCCTGTGGGTTCTGTCCTTGAGCCAGTTTGCAACCCATCTTGAGACATATGGGTTTACATTTAAGATGGTGAGTTTGTCTATGATGCCTGAGTGGGGTATTGTGTCGAAGGCTTTTGCAAGGTCAAGGTATTCTGTGTGAACTGCCTTACCCTCATCAATGGCCTTAGTGACTGTTTCAAAAAAGTCGACCAAGTTCAAAAGGCAGGATCTGCCCTTGACAAAGCCAAATTGGGTAGGGTCCAATGTCTGTAGGTCCCCAATGTCTTTGTTTATGAGTTCCATAATGATCCTCTCCATAGCTTTGCAGACCAGGCTCGTCAAGCTTATGGGGCGGTAATTTTCAGGGTCCGTAGAAGCACCGCCTTTGTGGAGTGGGACCACTGTTGCCATACACCACTCTTTGGGTATGTATCCTGTAGTAAGGCGAAGATTAAACAGCAGCCTTATGTGTGGGTTTAGTTCCTCTTGGAATTCATGTAGCACACATCCCGGGACACCGTCCGGTCCCATTGATGCTGTGTTTTTAGCTTTAGAGAGGGCGGCTCTCACCTGGGCATCTGAGATGTTAGGGAGGCTACACTCTGCTGGGATAGATATTTCTCCTTTTGGGGGGGGGAGGAGAAATTTGCACTGAACCTGTCTGCCAGAATGTTGGCAATGTCTGTGGGTTCAGTGTATTTTGTGTCATTTTGGACTAACTCTGAGCATATCTGGGAGTTTCCACCCAGGTTTCTAACATAGCTAAATAAGGCCTTGTGATTGTCTTTTGTCTCTTTTGCGATTTTTCTCTCAAAGTTGGCCTTGGATGATTTTATGAGTGATCTTAGTTTTTTGCTAGTACTGATCAGAGATGCCTTCCCTTTTAGGGATTTTGTTCTGTCATGTAGTAGCTTCCTCCTCCTATTGTAAAGTTTGTTTATGGCTGGGGTCTACCAGACTGGGCGCCTGCCTTTGGGGGAATGGGTCTTGATTTTATTTGGGATTGCATGATCCATGCATTCTTGAAGGTGCTCGTAGAAGGCATTTGTAAAGGATTCAGCAGTGTGGGTTGTGGTTTCCACTGGCCCAGGGGCCTTGAAGGATACCACTTCAGTCTTAAGAAGTGTGAAGTTGGCTTTTGAGAAGTTCTTCACTGTGGTCTTTTGTGCAGGGGATGGGGGCGGGATGTGGATTTCCAGAGAGATTAATTTATGGTCTGATCTCACCAATGAGGGATATACTTCCGGTGTGGAGCATTTTGTCCCCATGTTTGTGATGATCAGGTCTAGTATATTATCTCCTCTTGTGGGGATGGTGACTAGTTGTTCCATCACATTTGAGTTTATAAATTCTAGGAACCTTTGGGCTAGGGTGTTGGGGCTTGAGTAATGTTCCCAATCTATGTTTGGGTAGTTGAAGTCTCCCAATATGATGGTATTTGGAGAGACATTCATACTCTCCAGTGTCTTCAGGAAGGCTGTGTGGGGTTCCTGAGTTTGAGAGGGTGGTCTGTAGCATGCTACAAACTGTAGGGTAGTTTTGCCTATGGTTAGTTGCACCTGGATCGTCTCCGATGCTTCGTGCGTTGCCACTAACCTAGAGGTGTGGGTATCTTTGATGAATATGGATACTCCCCCTCCTTTTGTGGTTCAGTCCAAGTTTTGGGGCCGGAAAGCATGATATGAGGTAAAACCTGATAGTGCTGGAGTGCTTTCAGGAGCCTTGAACCAGGTTTCAGTCACTGCACAGACATCGATGTTCTCCATGCTAAGGAGGGCTTTGAGACCGTGCATCTTGAGGTTTAGATTTCTGGCATTTAGCAGCATTACCCTTAGTTTTTTTCCACTTGTGTTTTCTAGGGAGGTGGGTTTGTCATTTGAGCCTTGCCTAAAAAAGGCACTATGGGGGTGGCAAGAGCCTTGGCCAATATCCGGAAGCCCAGGGGTGACAGGTGCAAGCCATCCCTTGCGACGCAGCATGGCTTGTCAAGCATGTCATCCCAAGCAGACAGACACTGGATCCCCTTAGAATGACACCAGTAATTAAGCCAGTTGTTAAACCTGATCATTTTGTCTTTGTACTGTGGCATCATTCTTGGTGAGGGTAAGATGCTGCTCAGGGTCAGGGTCATACCGGCCTGGGCTACATAATCAGAGAGCTCCTCTATGTCTCTCTTCATGTAGTCCGGGGAGGTACGTCTCAGGTCGTTCACACCGGCATGGGCAATGACTGAGTCATATTTGTACTTGCTGTGGAGTGACCTGAGTGCTTGTGTTATGTGGCGGATTCTAGCGCCCGACAGGCAGCTTACTGTGACCTTTTCCTTGTTCAGTCTGGTGAGCGGGACATCAGTGTGTCTGACTATGGAGTCACCTATTACAAGTGTGTCTGGCATGATGTTTGGCCTTAAGGGCTGTGACTGTTTAGCACACTGACTTTGTGAACTATGTGTTGCATGTGCTGTGTCTTGAGGTGGCGGTTGCTTGGGTGTCTGCTTTGGAGGCCTCTGTTGTTTTGGTAGATTTTTAATCAGCGCCCCCGAGTATGTTTTTGTGTGTTTATGTGTTTGGTTTGCAGTTGTGATAGTTCTATGTGAGACTGGGTTTGTGGTGTGCGTGGTTACCTTCTCCTCCTGACTGGTCTTGCCAGTACTGAGTTGAGAGAGCTCAGCCTCCAGTTTGGCTATATAGTTGCATCTCTCGCATATATTTGTATTTGTTGGGAGGAGGAGAGGGTTGTCTGTGTACATGAGGCAATTGTAACATTGCCTCAAGATTCCCAGATTCACCAGCTGAACAGGAGAGGACGCCAGCAACTGACCCTTCGACATGCTAGAATAGTGAAAAAAGATTGCTGTGTAACTGAGTCAGAAAAGGACCTATAGGGAAATGGGTACTCAAGGGAATTTAGGTGAATGAAGTACTTTCTTTTGCAGTAATTAAAGCGAAAGCCAGAAAAAATACTTAAAAATCAAGGAAAGTCACTCTTTCACTCTCTGCTGCTTGTAGAACTCTGCAGGACACCACGAGGAGCTGTGCTGAGTCGTATACTGGATCATGTGAGGATTAGGGCCGAAGCTTTACTGCAGACCTGGAATAACAAATTGTTAATTTCCCCTTAATATTCTTGTAATTCCCCCTGTAGTTCCTTTGACCATCTTCATCCTATAGGTCTTGGGTTTGATTCCCCAGAGGATTTACTTGTGTGTAATTAGTTTATGTAAATGAACATTTCAGTATTCCCATATATGACTTCCGTTTCCTTCCTTGGTCAAATCCCTAGCTTCATTTATCTTTCTAGGTATAATACAACCTCATGTGATTTGTAAGCCTTTCTCTGAATTCCCTTGCAGCCGTCTTTTTGCTTGCTTGCTTTTATATTCTTGGTTACTTTTCTTTATGAATTGTAGGGATCTTCCCTTGAATTGTAGGGATCTTCCCTTGATCACATTTAGATGATGAAAGCAATAATTTGTAATTTTTTATATTTTCCCCTTGTTCTTTCAGATCTTAAACATTTTATTCTCATTAGTCAAGACATTCTAGACATCAGTATTTGCAGAAGTACCCAGGAAGGGTAAAAAAAAGCAGTCTGCGGCCAAATAATCTAAATGGAGATTTTATTACCAAAATCACATAAACGCTTTAAAAGTTATCACCATGTTTTCATGCCTAGTATACAGATTTCATCAGATGCAAAATATCCCATGTTGCCCTTCATTTATATTCCTTCCCATTATTCAATTAAAAGCAAATTACTTTTTGGGCTTTTTTCCCTTCCTCAGTACTTCAAATATTGGTTACAAGTGAGGTTTTGGTACCTAATTTTCATCTTGTTTGGGTTTGATTACATTCTCTAGACATAACTTAAGTTTGATAACAGCACTCTTGACATTCAGGCCATAGCTGTATTCATAGGTGCATACTAGGCTAATGACCACCTGGACTTTTATAAGCCTAGCCATGTAACCCAACCAGATTGTGTTTATTAGGAGAGGTGGTATGTTAGGAAGTTTTTAGAGGTTATGTGGTTGGAGGTATGTTAGTTTGGACATTACTGTCTATCAGAGACTTTGTGGCTAGACCCAGGGTGAATTTCTTTCAGATTTTTCTCTTCTATTGGTCATGGTTATGCTTAAATTAGTGTTAAGGATGGACTCATGGCTGAGGTGCCTCTTCTATAACATGGGGATGCTGTGAGACACAAGCCTTTATCATCAACGTTTTATTTATTTCACAATCAAAATTTAAATCCTTTGATCTAGTGATTCTGCTGCTGTTCATTTTGTGGATGTGTAATAGGTCTAACAGAGCTGGATCTGAATATGCCTTCCTTGTATCCCATGCATAGATCACCTCTCAGTAACCTGTAGGAAACTGAGTATAGAGATGGGGCTTTAAGGCAATATGTATAGGAAATGTGTTTATACCCCGGATTCTGCTGGTAAGGAACCTTTGTGGGCATTCTAAATGTTTCATATATCTGGTCAGGTACATTGCAAAGGGGATATTATACTCAATTATGTGTCTGATATGGACCAAAGTGGCACTATGACATCCTTAGACCTGGATGCCATACCCTTACTTATGTACAATGATTTTCTTACTACCTTGTCCACATGTTGATCAAATGCCAGGTTACTGTCTACATAAGTTCCCAGATCCCTGACTACTGGGTCAACTCTTAGGGGTGGCAATGTTCCAAAAAGGCACTATAATGCATTTCTTGACATTGAGTTTTAATCTGCGACTTTGGCACCAGTCATTTGTCTGCATTAGACTCACTTATAAGATGTTTGTGACATGGGGGATCTATGATCGCTCCCAATTTCCAGTCATCTGAGAACTTGGCCAGCCAAAGGCTCTTTACATTAGGATTTACCTCCTAGAAGTAGATGCCAAATAGCAGTGGTCTCAGCACAGAGCCCTGAGGCACCTCACTGGTGACCGGTCTTTTAGTGGAGGTGGTCTTAGCAATCATGGTTTCCTGGGTCCTGTCTGTGAGCCAGCTGGCAATCCAGGAAGTTATGTAAGGGTTTATGCCCAGTTCTCACTGAGTCTTGTCAACTATAGCAGAGTGGGTTGTTGTATTGGACACCTTAGCCAAGCTCAGGTATGTGGTATGCACTGTTTTTCTCTCATCCATTGCCCTGGTAACCCTCTCAATGACCTTCCCTTGATAAAGCCAAATTGGGTTGTATCCAGTGTCTGAAGGTTGCCAGTGTCTTTGTTGATCACTTCCATGAGAATTTGTTTCATGGATTTGCATATTAGACTAGTCAGACTAATAGGTCTGCACATTCAGGGTCAGTTAGTGGTCCTCCCTTGTTAAATGGGATAACTGCTGCAGTACTTCATTGTCATGGTACAAAGCCTGTTTTGAGGCTATAGTTGAAAATTAATTCAAATGGTCCTGATAGCTCATGTTTCAAGCTACTTAAGATGTATACCATGATATTGTTGGGGCCCACTGAGGCTGTATTTTGGCCTTAGTGAGCACTGCCAGCACCTGTTCCCTGTTAATAGCTGTGCAGTTATGGTAGTAGGCACTTCATATGGGGATAAAGGAAGACCAGTTTGGTGCAGTCTGAGATGCATTTGTCAGTCAGCAAATTCACTGTCACTCTGCTCAGTGAAGGTGGCACCATTGACCACCAGTTTGGCACTCTGAGTGCGGACTTTGACTTTTCAGACATAGCTGTAGAAGGTCTTGTGGTTGTCATTAGAGAGCTCCTATCATTATGGGTGTTGCTCTTCCTGATTTTAGTCATCATTTTAGACTCAGAGTTATGCTTCTTGGTAATATAGATTGAGATTCCTCTGCCTTTTGTCCCAGTTTGCGCATCTGATGGTCTAAATGTGTGGAAGGCACTGAAGCCTTGCACTTCCGGAATACTTTCTGTGGATTTAAACCATGTCTCAGTAACAGAACAGATGTCTGTGTCCTGCAGAGTAAGGAGAGCTTGTAGGGTGTGGAGTTTCTTGTTTGGGCTCATAGCATTGGGCAGTAACAACTTTAGGTTTCTTTGGGTTTTATTTGCTATGTCGGTAGGTCTGTCAATTTGGCATTGCCTAAAAAAAGGCTCAAAAGTTATAGCCAATATTCAGAAGCCTAGGGGAGATAGGTGCAAACCATCCTTCTATCCTTCTCAAAGCAACATGGTTTGTTAAACACGTCCTCCCATGCTGAAGTAATATTGAATCCCCCTGGAAAGACACCAGGAGCTAATCCAATTATTGAAGCAATCATCTTTTGTTCATACTGTAGTATCATTCTTGGTGAAGGTAGAATGCTACTCAGTGCAAGGTACATACCAGCCTAAGATGCATATTCAGAAAGATCAACAATGTCTGTCTTCATATAGTCCAGGGAATTATGTCTTAGGTCATTAACACCCACATAGTCTATGACAGAATCATATTGGTACGTGTAGTGTAATGACTTGAGTGCATATGTAACTTAGTGGATCCTGGCTCCAAGGTCTATGAGTGCATATGAAACTTGGTGGATCCTGGCTCCAAGGTCTATGACAGAATCATATTAGTACCTGTAGTGTAATGACTTGAGTGCATATGTAAATTGGTGGATCCTAGCTCCAAGGTCTATGACAGGATCATATTGGTACCTGTAGTGTAATGACTTGAGTGCATATGTAACTTGGTGGATCCTGGCTCCAAGGTCTATGACAGAATCATATTGGTACCTGTGGTGTAATGACTTGAGTGCATATGTAACTTGGATCCTGGCTCCAAGGTCTATGACAGAATCATATTGGTAGCTGTAGTGTAATGACTTGAGTGCATATGTAACTTTGTGGATACTGGCTCCAAGGTCTATGACAGAATCATATTGGTACCTGTAGTGTAATGATTGAGTGCATATGTAACTTGGTGGATCCTGGCTCCAAGGACTATTACATAATCATATTGGTACCTGTGGTGTAATGACTTGAGTGCATATGTAACTTGGTGGATCCTGGCTCCAAGGACTATTACAGAATCATATTGGTACCTGTAGTGTAATGACTTGAGTGCATATGTAACTTGGTGGATCCTGGCTCCAAGGACTATGACAGAATCATATTGGTACCTGTAGTCTAATGACTTGAGTGCATATGTAACTTGGTGGATCCTGGCTCCAAGGACTATGACAGAATCATATTGGTACCTGTAGTGTAATGACTTGAGTGTATATGTAACTTGGTGGATCCTGGCTCCAAGGTCTATGACAGAATCATATTGGTACCTGTGGTGTAATGACTTCAGTGCATATGTAACTTGGTGGGTCCTGGCACAAAACATGAAACAATTGCTACATTGTCTCAGAATGCCCATTATCTACCAAGCTGACTAGGGAGACATTTTGAAATTGCATATCCATGTTGTCCGGACCTGTATTTGGATGGGCTACTCTAGGGTGTGGGCCAAGTTGTACAGAGGTCTGCTTTGGTGGTCTCTGGGGTCTGACACTGGATTAGACTAGCTTGTGCTAAGATTTGGTAATAGTGCTGTTTAATGTTCAAACTAGCTGTTGCAGGCTTTTCACCATGTAATGGCTTTGTTTTAACCACTGTAAGTCACAGATGTCAGTTCTTATGGTCATTTAAAGATAAAATATACTTTCTGGAAGTTTGTGTCTAAACAGTTAACAAAGCAAAACAATAAAATACTCTCCTATCTGCCAAGGATGGAACAGGATTAACTCAAGACCCACTCAGGGTGTGGTGAGGCTGCCAAGTAGATGAGAGCTCTGGGAAAATGAGCCAATTTGTAGTAAGGAACATTTACTCTAGTACAACCATGGTTTGTTGGGTGGGCATATAGTATTATAGATAAATAGAAAACAATGGGTGGGAATGTACTTAAATAGGTCACACAACAGACAATACCAGTGTAAGAGAGGAGGGGGGACCTTGGAAGTCAGATTACTATAAGGGGTGTTAGTCTGAGACACAGCCAACATTTAAATTGGAACTCAATTCCTATGTTTAGAATTTCAGAAATTGTTAGCTTAATGTTAATGATAGCTAGGGCAGACTCAAAGAACAGGATAAAAACAATAGGAAGGTAAACAATACCACCACTGTAATTCAACTTTAAGCAGGTATATACACCTATAAAAAGTACTGAAACACATCCTGGAGCAAAATTCACAATACTGTCACTACTGCAACCCCACAGCAGACCAATGCCCAGAATATGCAGAAATGTACTAGTAATGTTGTAATAAATTATTACATTTGGCTCAAATCGTGCAGTAGGTCACAGTCCTGCCACAAGTGTGAATGACGCTACAAGACTGAGGCCCCAGTCTGGGTTCAAAACACAAAAAGCTACCTTTTACATGTAATTCGACTTATGGAAATAGAAGTACAGCCGAATGTATAAACAATTATTAAATTGTGCAGTAACACACAATCTTCTCACAATTGCAATTCAAACTACAACACTAAGGTCCCAGAACAAACTAAAAAAAAAATGCAAACAGATAACGTTTTTGCTAAAACATGGGCAAAAAACAGAGAAGTACAAAAAAAAGTATCACCATAGAAGTCACTGTAAGTGCAACATAAAATAATTGAGCAGCATTCAAATAAAAGCCTTCTTTTTCTTCCCTTTTGCTGAAAATATTATATCTCATACTTTGGGGCTTTCCTCACCTTTCAGTGACTTGAATAAAAGACAGTCAGTAACCAAAGGTGAGAATCGCCTCCATACTTTTTGTCTGTGAGGTAAACATCTTAACCATTATGCCATCCCCCATGCTTAATTTTCGTGTTGTACTCAAGGGGGGGCAAAACCAAGGAATGATCTTTGGGATCTAGGTGGCTTCTCCTTTTGTATCTTCTTTATTAATTAAGGGATGTGGAACCGCATACTCCTGTGGTTTTTAACTAACATATAACTTGTGTGTGGCACCTGTTTTACTGGCTGTGACCATACATGAGATGAGGATTAATTATAAGAATTGCTAACCAGCTTCATCTTATAGGTCTTAGGTTTGATTCCCAAGAGGTTTCACTTGAATACTATATGAGTTTGAGCATGCTTTTTTACCAATCAATGCTCATGGTTTGTTCCTATGAAAAGGTGTTTATGCTGAGTAGGTTTACTAGATTAATTAAAATAAAATAAAATGAAATCAATATAGCAGTTAACACCTGGCAATGTAAAACAGCAGACTTCCCTCTCCTCTTACTACCACCCTATTCATAGGTTCTGGTACAGCATTCCTAGCTTTGTACAGCAGGGTTATATATTTATTACACAGCACATACAGCAGTGACATTTCCCATCTGTATACTGATTTTTCTGTCATCATGTCCTCCTCCTAGATCCTCGAATTTAATTTATTTCAACGTGCTCTGCTCTTACCTCTCAATCTCTTAGCCCAATAAGTCTGGACAAAGCTTAAAATATTGGGAGAACAAAGGGCAAGAAATACTGACAGATTTTAAATATTGCTCTTATGAACTTTTAAAGTTCCTAGAATAGCAGGATTTGTAATAGCATGCATTTGTTATGATGGATATGGAGTCTGAAACTCAAATGTATGTCAATCCTTAGTGATTTGCCAGAAAAACACACATTTTATGAGGAAGAGACCAAAAATATAAGGCAAAAGTCTGGGCATTCTGTAAAAATCTGGACAGTTGAGAGGTATAGCTCTGTTACACATCTTTCCTGATATGCTAAATAGTAAAGACAGACACCCAGTTACCCAGATATATACATAATCTCAAGATAGTTTTGGCTAGGAACATAGGGCCATGTGGTTGTGAAGACTTTTAATGCTATCTTACTACAAACCAAATTATAGTTCAGATTGCATCATAGCTGGAAAGAATCGTGTAACCACATTAGGGCAACAAAAGGATTATTATTTTCTCAAGAAAATGCTTTATGGAATGTCTGCCTGCAAGAGCTGTAAACTGTATCAGAAAGGAAAATTTGAGTGTACTCCAACAAGAAACTCCAAACAAGAACTTTTTTTTTTTTTACATCTGAGTTGCATATTTGAAATGGATGACCTATTTTGGGTGTAAGGTTCAGACTGTGCTGGACATTGTAGTTAAAAAAAGCTATGTCATCATTTCAGAATATTTGTAATCACATATCCCAGATCACAAAGTGATAAATCCTATTTTCCATCTCTGTCATGCATAACTCGTCTGCTAACAGCACCAGAACTTCTGTTTTATTCCATTTTAAAGTCAAGTCAAAAGTCAGAGAAAACATTGTCATTCAGAACTACACAGTAGTGTAGCTGAACGAAATTACAATGCTTCATTCTCAGTGCAGGAAACAGTTGCACATATAAACAGAGAAAAATTAATAAAATATCACAGTAGAAATTTGATAAGTAACAATTTGTAAGTAAAGTAGGACAGCAGGTGACCCACACCCATCCCAGAACAGGAGACAAGGAACAATATGAAGGTAATATTGTCAAAGTAAAATTGAAACAATAGCTTATCTATGATTAGACTGAATTATTGCACAGTTTGTATATTGCACTTTACCATCCTTCATTGTGGTAGATGAGCTACCTTAGTATTGCACTGAGTTATTGCACATCCATAAAATAAGCCCCTTGATAGGCTAGTTATGTAACAGACGTCATGGTTCATTTTTCCCAATAGTTCATCCGTCTAACGGAGAGCGGAAAGAAACTGTTTTTTAGTTTGCTGGTCTTACAATGCAGGCTTGTGTATTTCCTGCCAGAGGATAGGCGAGTGTACAGACCATTGGCAGGGTGTGTTGGATCACTGGAAATCTTTTTGGCCCTGTCGATGCACTGGCATTTGTGTAGTTCTTCCAGAGGTGTAAGGGAGGTGCCAGTGATTCTTTCTGCTGACCTTAGAACTCTCTTGACAGCCTTTCGATCCTGATTGTTACAGCTCCCATACCAGACTGCAATGCTGTTGGTGAGGACACTTTTAATGGTTCCCCTATAAAAGGTCTTAAATACGGAGCTTGGTAATTTTGCCTTCCTAAGTTTCCTTAGAAAGTGCAAGCATTGCTGAGCTTGTTTGACTGTGCTGGATACATGGACTGACCAGGATAGGTTTTCCATGAGATGAAAACCCAAGAACTTTGTACTCTTGACCCTTTCCACTGTCATCCCTTTCATCACTAGAGGTTTGTGTGGTACTTGAGATCTTCTGAAATCCACAATCAACTCCGTTGTTTTGCTGACATTCAGTGCTAGATTCTTGCTGTCACACCAGACCAGTAGTTGATCAGTCTTGTTCCTGTAGGACTCCTCCTCTCCGTCTTTGACCAGGCCTATAACAGTGGTGTCATCTGCAAATTTAATCCTATTCATCTCGTGTGGCCATGCAGTCATGTGTCAGCAGAGTGAAAAGGAGAGGGCTTAAGACACACTCCTGTGGTACTCCTGTGTTCAGGATGATACTTCTGGAGCAGTTGTCTCCCACACGAACCTTTTGAGGCCTTTCAGTAAGGAAGCTCAGAATCCAATTGCATAAATGAGAGTCTATGCCCAGTTGAAGTAGCTTCGATATCAGATTCAGAAGATTCAGAGGGATGACAGTGTTGAGGGCAGAACTGAAATCGATGAATAGCAGTCCTGGATAGCAGTTTTTGCCTTCTAAGTGGGTCAGTGTTTCATGGAGAGCTAGTGAGATGAGATGATAAAGTGCTTATATGGTCAAGAGTTGCACCTCCTTTTAATCAGTGTGTATTTTGTTTGGATAATAAAGGGATGGTGACTTGGTTTCAAATTAGAAAAGTGTTGATTAACTGGGGGGGAGGGAGGCTGCTGGACTTAAAAATCTGTGTGCCTCAAACTATGGAAGACATTTCACTTTTTAGATTGTATGACTTACTGTGGTAAATCCACCCCCCCCTGTTCCTTATACAGTAAGTAGAAAAAGGAGTATTCATACTAATAACAAGAGGCACTGGTCAGTTAAGTCAGAACAATAGATGAAGCCTCAAATATATGATTGCTTAGGTAGATGAAGAGAAAGAAGGATGTCTGCCAACAAATATTTTAGGAGTTTATAATTTATTTTCTGTATTTAGTAGAGAGATTCATGCCAACAGAATGGTGTAGGTATAGTCAGACCTCTCAACCAATCGGAGAAAGTTTCAACAGAATCAGGGACAAGTCAAGAAAAAAATCAGGGACAATCAGGTACACTTTTAAAATATTAGTGCTATTAACTTGAAACATTGACAGAATCAGAGCATATGAATTATTACACATTTTCTGAAATAAAAGAAGTCTATAACTCTTAATTATTGTCTTTATTCATTAAGTGCAATTCACCACCTTTGATCCAAAAGTCACTAGTTTTAGGAGGGATTAAGAGGTTCAGAGCCAAAATTTGAGTCAAAATCAGGGACGTCCCTGAAAATCAGGCACATTTGAGAGGTATGGGTATAGTAAAAGAGGGTTAAGGCTTTGAACTGCATCCTGAAGTCCTGGGTTTGATTCCCGCAGTCTCCATTTGCATTCTGTGCAACACTGAGCAATTCATGTGATGTAACCAGGCAGAGCTCCTCAATCACTCTTTTAAAAAGGTACTCATTCTTAGTGAACCTAGTTAAAAAAATAATTAAATAAGAAGAGAAAGCAATACATGATTCTAAGTGATTCAGCATTTTATACCAAAAGCAGGCAGGCACTTGTAGTTCCCTACAGGAAAATAGGTGTAATTATTTGTCTCATAGAAATACCATGGGAAAAATATGGGTATGTGTATATTTTTGTTTTCTCTCACATTTGTTATTGGGCTGATCACTGTCATCTGTATGCCCCTCAACCTTCTCCCCAGGAGAAATAAACAAGCATTACCTTGTTTATTGAGTTTTTCTAGGGCTTTGAGCCATACCTCTCAAACTCTTACAGCAAGAAATCTAGACAAAGCTATAAAAAATGGGGGGACAAAGGCCCAAAAATAGCGACACTTTTTAAATATTGCTCTTGCAAACTTAGAAAGTTGAAAGAATAACAGGTTTTGCATTAGTGTAAATTTTCTGATATGTATAAAGTCTGAAAACTCTAATGTCTGTCATTTTCTGACTTCACCCCTGAATGATTTGGCAGTGATTTGCCAGAAAACCACAATTTTATGAGAAAAAGACCAAAATATGATGCAAAAATCTGGACATTCTGGGAAAATCTGTACATTTGAGAGGTATGCTTGGGCCTGTAATGGATACCAGGTCAAGTTTCCATTGCTTTGTGTCACAGAGCCAGTTGGTCAGAGTTATGCAAGCTTAAATGATAAAAGAAGAAGGTTTTCAAGGGGAAGATGCATGACTGCATGAAGATGTGAACCGTCACCCGACATTAGAAAGCAGAAGGCTATGTACCATCAGAGGTGTATAGTATACACACTGAAAAAAATGGTGGACACACTGATCATGCACTTAGAATTGCTGCCAAGTATGTACATTGAGTTAGTTTTACTGCTCCAGATCGATCCATAGTTAGTGTCTCGTCTCCCTGGCCTTGAGCACATTCTAAGAAAGAAAGAAGTTAATACTTTGTTTTTGTATTGTGAATAAATAATGAATTGCTTGATGAAGGTATTCAGTTCTGAAAGGAATTACATATTTATGTTAAAAGTTCACCAGCGGTATACTATTTTCCTTTTAGGTAAATTTGGAAAAAGATTGGTTATGTAGCACAGTACATTTTGCCTGGTTGTTGTGGACTAGGAATCCAGAATGTGATCCTGTTTTGTTTTCATTGGTATGGAGCTCCAAGTGGAGTGTCACTGTCTCTATATTGTAGTCATTTAAGGCTGTCAGGGCAGTTGTTGCCTCTGTTACATTCAGTGAGATAGCAATGCATGCAGAATACTTGCTCACCATAAATAAATTTGTTAGCTAAACAGTTGAGTGCTACCAGACCTGCCTGCTGCAAGTTAAAACAGAATTGTGTAACTGCTGTATAACGTGTTGAAAGAAAAATAGAAGGCAGAAAAAGTCACAGTGGGAATGACTACTGGCAGGTGTGACTGCAGCTGAACCAAAGCCAATAACAACATAAAGCAAAATCAAAACATTTTACCTCAACAGTAGGGGAAATTACTTCTGAAGGAAAGAACAGTTGGATATTTGGGTACTTTTGGTACTAAAGACTCAATACGTCATTGATTTACTGTAAGAAAGATCAAGTGAGATGAATGTAATACAGTTTTTGGCTGTTGGAAAAACGTGTTGCACCAAAGTGCCTCTGTCACTATGCCGTACTTAGAGTTTTGCAAGTTGTTCCATAGAGTCTCTTGTCCCTTGCAAATGATTGTTTATCAGTCTGAGTGACTTGGTGGTAGCTTGAGTAAAACACGGATGATGTAAGTGGACAGACAGATATTGTAGAACTGCTGTTCCTATTCAGTCGAAGTGGAGCAAGTGTTAATAAAGCCTTTGTAGCTGCCTGTGCATAGTAAAACAGAAGCCACAGATGAAACCGTCTAATAGCCATTTTGTTTCCTTCTAGTATACAGTTTTTAAGCTAATATTCCATATGCATTAAATGTTGCTTTCCCTTGTGTCTACCCCCTACAGTTTATCAGTATGAAGAGCATGTAGTCTGGTAATAAACGATAGATGGCAGTTTATGGTTTGATGCTCTCAAGTACCACTTCCATACTATTTGATGCTGAACAAGTCTCTTTAACAAGCCAGCACACCCTGATCACCACTGAAAAGTGAACTTCTGTGTTGTAACTCTTAATTTGTTACATTGAATAAAATATGATATCTCAGGGAAACTAAGTACCTCATAAAAACAAAAAGCACTAAAATATATTTCTGGGAGACAAAATACCTATAAAAACAAAAAACAGTACTGCTGGCGATGATTATATTTGTATGAAGTAGTTTAGTTTTGCTGTTTATTTTAATACAGTTTCTAATGGTACTGCTCTGTTACTAAGTGCTTTTCCTATATACCATCTTTCCAGTTATCACACAAGACTTTCTGATGTGCAGAACAAATGAAAGCACTTCAAAATGGAAGTGCTGCAATTGACTGTGCTTGACATCTGTATTTTCCTGTTTGCTTGTCATGGTTCCAGTAAGTCTTTAATGTGGGTTCAAAGCAGACATGACCATATAAGTACAGCACATTAGGAGTGACATGTAACACAACAGAAATATTTATTACTGACAGCACCTTTGGGGAAGAAAAGAGACAAAACCATGATGTAATTCTTTTGCAGAAAAGCTGCTTTTTTTCTTTATCAGCAAAAAAAAAAAAAAAAAAAAAAAAAAGTTGGCTACAGGAATTGAGTGGTGTTACTGACAAACTTTAGACACACACATAAAAACATGCACACCAATTTTAAGTACTGCTATATAAAAGTCTGTCTAGAAACACCCATGAAGCCACATGTGCTGTACATCTGAGTATTTACCCAAACGTATACATTAGTCATGATATGTGAATTATAAGTAACATATTTTATGAATGCAGGTTCAGAAAAAACACGGGTGTACATTAAATCAGGTATCTATTTAAAGATCGCTGCATGCACAGAAACAAACATTTGCCCTTTTTGAGCAAAAACAGATTGTGCTTGGGAAAAACAATACACCAGGGCAGGGATGGCATACCTCATTGAAAATTTTGAAATATCATCAGCCCTGGTATGGTGCATTACTGTTATACAAGTAGCAATGTTTCAACATTTTAAAATAAAACCATTACATAATGCAGACTGCATTCTGCAGGCCCTCGTCCTGTGTTTATATAAGGAGGTCACAGGTTTAACATGTAATGAGGATGTGTACACCACATATGTGGTACATGCATTAGGAGCACATTTTATGTAAGGAGGTCACAGCCTGGGTTTAACAAGTAATGAATATGTGTACAACCATGTATGTGGTACACGTGTTAGGGACACATTTTTATGTAAGGAGGTCACAAGTTTAACATGAATGAGGATGTGTACATCATATATGTGGGTACATGTCTTAGAAACACATTTTATGTAAGGAGGATTTTGGTTTAACATGTAATGAGGATGTGTACACCAGTATATGGTACACGTTAGAACACATTTTATGTAAGGAGGTCATGGGTTTAACATGAATAAGGATGTGCACACCATGTATGTGATGCATGTGTTAAGAACCCATCTTATGTAAGGAAGTCATGGGTTTAACATGTAATGAGGATGTGTACACCATGTATATGGTATATGTGTTAGGAACACATTTTATGTAAGGAGGTCACAGTAGGCTTGCCACCTTTTCAAATGGCCAAAGTGGGACATTTTTGGGACAAACAGATTTTACAGGCCGACACATACCCACGGTCAGTGCAAAGGATAGAACTTAACTTTTTTGCCTAAATAAAAGCTTATTCTTGTAGCATTTTAGTTGCTTAATCTGTTTCTTATAACATTTAGGTATTTTAGATACAGAATAACTGTTTTATGCAACTATTACATAAAATATAGGAAATAACTTTGTCCTAAAATCTCAGGACATTTGCCATTTTTAAAAAATTTTGTCAGGACACAACTGCCCAAAGAGGGATTGTCCCTCGCAAAGTGAGACAAGTGGTAATCCTAGGTCACAGGTTTAACATGCATGAAGATGTGTACACTGTGTATGTGATACATGTGTTAGGGACACATTTTAAGTAAGGAGGTCATGGGTTTAACGTGATGAGGATGTGTACACCATGTATGTAATACACATGTTAGGAACATGTTTTATTAGTCCAGCAGGCAAGCCTTTGATTTAGGGGAAGCAGTGCAGATTGAGTTCCACCCTTGGATGACTGGATCAGCTCTTTATTCTTGCACTGATATTAGAAGGTACATGATACTTTGCCAGTACTGTGTGTGCTACATGGATATGGAGAAACTATATGACAATGCATCCCAAAAATTGTGTTGTAGGAAATTGTACAGCAGTACAGGGTCCCAATGCAGCTGATGTGTCATTCAGTCCTTTTATGTAGTTATTGTATTTGCAGAGTGAGAGTTGTGTACTTATGCTAGGCATTATGTTGACCATGTTGCTAGTGGATGTCACCTCAAGAGTACATCCTGTTTTTCATCTTGTTTGTGATTTTCATTGACAGGATATCAAAGCATAGCCAATCTTTAGAGAACATCCAGTCTAAGGATATAAGAGCTGCATCTCTTTTGCTTATGGATGACTTCATCTTAATCTCAAGTGAATATGATCTTCAGAAAGGCCTGGAAAAATTTCCAAATAGGATGAAAACTATCACTTCCAAATTAGAAGTTGAGTTTCCAAAAAAGAAAAAAAAAGTTTATTACTGTTTGCACAAGGCAGAAACAGATGTGGAGGAGTTTAAGTGCATTGGGTTCTTTTTCACAAATAGTAGTAGAGGGATTTGGGTAATTAACCAGCCAATGTTTGAGGTGGCAGCCATACTGCGAGTATTATACTAGACTCTGGTCAGGAATAGAGAACTGACTCATAGGACAAAACACTCAGTTTGCTAATCACACTCTGTTCACATCCTCAATTTTGGTCATGAGCTTTTAATAGTGACTAGAAAAGATGAAACTGCATATGCAAATTGCTAAAATAGGGTTCCTTTAGAGGGGATGTGAGCTCACACACTGTAAAAAATGAGCGCTCAGCTATTTGGGAATATCTCAGAAAATGCAGGCACTCTTTTTTTCATATTGACAGAAGGTAGTTGCGGTGGTTTGAGAACCTTGTGATAATGCTCCTGTAGGCGTCATCTGTGAAAGGTGTATTGAGCACATCTCACTGAGAGACGACCGACCAATAAACAGCAAACTGTCATTTCTGCGAATGGCCACTTCAACAAATTTTTTTGTAGGGGACAAAATCGCTTGACCAACCAGAAATGACACAGTACTTCAAACCTGTCAAAGTGGGGGGCTTTGCTCCCCAACCCCCAGTGTGAGGGTCTGTGCCCCCAACACCCCCCCAACTAAATATACCAACTCGAGATTGCACTGCGGTGGGGAAAAGAGCAAATTCATGACAATGGCCAAGGGATTTTTCCCCCTAGGAAAAAAATCGCTGAAGTGGCTGTTCAGGGAAATAACAGTTCGCTGTTTATTGGGCGGTGAACAGGTGTTTGCTGACTTGGGTTTTTGATCACGTAATATAGACCTGTATTTTTCAGCTTACCTGAGAGCATCTGAGGATCCCATGGGATGAGTTGGAGGCTGTTAATGGGACTCTGGAAGTCTAGTCTAACTTGCTCTGATTTGTACCACTGCAACTTGCTCAAAAGACCTTAACCTGGTATGTGACATGAACAGAATGTGCTGGAGACACAGATTTGTCATGCAGAGGTTGCCCCATCTTTGGAACAAGCTTCCTATTCATGTTAAACAAAGTGCCTCATTGGCCCTATTTAAGTGTAATTTGGATGATTGGATGGGTAACCAGTAATTCACCCAAAGGGTTCCACCTGTATCCCTCTTGGACAGGGGAAATAGGTCCTGATTTTAGTGTCTGCTTTAACCGGACACCCTTGAGAACTTGGCTAGGCTTGTAAGGGCCCTGGGGCCATTAGCCTAGTAACCTCCTGTGAACACTCACAATGGCAAGATGTTTAGAAAATTAATGAATGAACCATGGCACGATGTGAGTAATACATATATTAGTCATGGTGGTGGTTTTTGGTCAATGCCTATCCCCCCATCATGTGTAAAAATATGAAATACCCAAACACTGCTATGGTGTATTGCTTTATACAATGGTATTAAAATGTCTTATATTCATAAATTAAGGCCAGCAAACTCCATAGTTCCCCAGTGCTCTGTGATGATTTGAGTAAAAGGGGGAGCTGTGCGTACTCCTGTATATGGCTACATACTTTCATTATACTGAATTTGTGTGGTTGCTGCTACTGTACATGTGTGACATTTGGAATGAAAACAAAAGTTTATTTTTTAATCCTTAAGAAGATTGTAGCTTTTTGTGTTTTGACAGCTTGGGTTCTTGCAGAAAAATGCAAATATGAGTTTTTCCAGGGGAATTTCATTTAAAAAAGTGTTAGGCTCATTGGTTCATAGGTGTGTACTAGGCTAATGGCCCTGGTGCCTTTATAAGCCTAGCCCATAGGATTACCCTGACATCATGCCACCAGACCTTAGTTCCCAGTGCCTCTGTTGAGTAGAGCCACTGGAATGATCTCTGGGATGAAGTTTCTATTTCCCATCACATCCCATCTTCCATAGCATGGGCAGTCTCTGGGTTATGAACCTGTCCCTCCAACACATTCTGTTGATTGTGGTAATGAGGCTTAGGTCTCTGGAGCATGTGGTGCAGATGGATTGGGATTTCTTTAGATGTCTCATTTCTAACACAGCTGGGTCAGACATGGCTTTGTAAGTCAAGCAGAGATTGCCTCTCTAAGTAGGTGATATGAGACAGAATAGTTGGAGTTTTTTTGAGTCTGTCCATATAGGACAAGTGTTTAAGGCCTAGGATCCTGTTTGAGAGATACTTTTGTGGCCTCTCCAGTTGTTGCAGGTGTTTAGTGAGGTACATGCCAAATGGGGCATTGTACTCAATGACTGGCCTAATGTGGGAAGAGTAGCGGGAGGCAATGACCTTTTTCTTCCTGGATGCAAAACCCTTAGTAATGAGATGTGCCACATAGAAGGATTTTCTGACCACAGTGGCAATGTTGTGGTCAAAAGAGAGGTTGCTGTCAACCAGTGTTCCCAGATCTCTTATAATGCTTTCTGAGTTCAGTGGACTACCAACGATGTGGTAATTCATGGGAATCAGGTTTTTCCCAAAGGGGATGATGACACATTTTTTGGCATTGAGCTTAAGGCCATGGCTCTGACATCAGTCGTTGGTCTCAATGAGGCCTTTCTATAGGATGTCAGTATCACTTGGGGAGTTAATAATAGCTCCCAACTTGAATAGTCTGTGAACTTTGTCAGCCAGCATCCCTTTGTGTTGGCCTGGACTTCAGAGAAGTGGATACCAAACATGAGAGGACACAGGACTAAACCCTGTGGGACTACACTCATGACTGGTCAGCAGTCTGACTTGGAGTCAGCTGCTTTCACACTGTGGGTTCTATCTGTGAGCCAGTTTGCAACCCACCTAGTGATATAGGGATTGATGCCTAGCTTAGTGAGTTTTTCTATGATTCCTGAGTGGGGAAAGGTATCAAAGGCCTTGGCCAGATCAAGGTAGGATGTATGAACCCACCTTGCCTTCATCCACAGCTCTGGTGGCTGACTCTAAGAAGTCGACCAGGCATGGTCTACCCTTCACAAAACCAAACTGTGTGGGATCCAGAGTTTGGAGATTCTCTATATCCTTGTTTATTAGGTCCATGATGATGTGTTCTATAGCTTTGCATATCAGACTCATCAGGCTAATGTGGTGATAGTCTGCAGGGTCTGTAGTCGCACCTTCTTTGTGGAGAGGGATGACCGTAGTAGTGCTCCATTTGGTAGGGATAAAGTCTGAGGTGAGGCTGTGATTGAACAGGGCACACAGGTGAGGTGCCAATTCACTCTGTAGTTCATATAGAATTCATCCAGGGATATTGCCAGGTTCCATAGAAGCTGTATTTGTGGCCTTGGACAGTTCTGTTTTAACCTGTGCAGCAGTAATACTGGGTGCCTGGCAATCTACTGGTATCGTGATTGGTCCTTTGGGGGGGATAGAGGGGTAAAGTTGGCACTGAATCTGTTGGCAATATCTGTTGGCTCAGTATAGGAGGTACCATTGTGCAGTAGCTCAGAGCAAATCTGGGTATTGTCATGGAGATTCTTTGCATAAATATATAAGGCCTTGTGCTTGTCTTTACTATCTGCTGCAATTCTGTTTTCATAGCAAGCTTTAGAGGATTTGATGAGGGATCTCAACTTTTTGTTGAGACTGATAACGGAGTTTTTCTAGTCTTAAGACTTCACCTTATTCTGCATCAGTTTCCTCCTTCTGTTGTAGAGTTTGTTTATGGCAGGGGACCACCAGATTGGCTTCCTTTTTTGGAGGAGAGTGTCTTGGTTCTATTGGGCATGGCGAGATCCATGCATTTATGTACGTGTTCGTACAGTGCATTGGTGTATGATTTGGCAGTCATGCAGCTATTCTTCATTTGATGGGTGCCGTGAAGTTAGCCACCTCTGTTTTTAGGAGCCCAAAGTTAGCTTTGGAGAAGTTTTTCATGGTGGTTACCTTTGTGGGGAGGGGGGGGGTGGATTTCCAAGGTGATTAGTTTGTGGTCAGATCTAACCAGGAAAGAGTAGACTATTGGTGTAGAGCAACAGTCGCCCATGTTAGTAATTACCAGGTCAAGGATGTTGCTACTTCTAGTGCAGGTAAGAACGAGCTGGTCCAGGGAACTGGAATTAATGAATTCCAGGAAACGTTGGGCAAGTGTATTGGTACATGAGTAGTTTCACTGCTTGATTGTGAAAATACATAGTGTGTGTAAATTTTAAAGTCTTTAGTAGTTGTACTGTGTCTAACTTTCCATTCAGAATGCATTGTACTTCGCTGAGTTAAATCTTTTCCTTCATGTAATATTCACTGGATAACAGAAAGAAGCAGAACTGCTTGACATCAGAATTTGGAAGACAGTTGTACTTATGTGCCATAAAGTTAAGTCAGACTTGAAAAAACAACAGAGAAATGATTCATGGTTTATACTGATGTTTGTTCCAGTTGATACTGTAATAGAATGGATAATACCTAGCTTACCTTTTGGTATCTCATAGATAGGCTAAATGGCATAGTAGATGGAGACAGAAGCATGATATGTAAATTGTAGGATTGAAAGATGCCTGCCTGTGTGTAATGTGTACGGTGGAAAATGTATATTTAGTTTGCTACTTATGTTTAAGATGTGATTGTAAAACAAGACCATAACATAGATTATGTATGTACAAGATGAACCTGCTTTAAAGAATGCATAACAAGTAATATATTTAGGAAGGTGGAATGATGGGGGGAGATTTGGAAAAGGTCTGAAGCATTATATTGTCTATGCGCAATACGTTGGGTATGTTTATCCTAATGCAGACAGGAATTTTTTGGAAGATGAACAGAGTCACTTTTACTGGAAAAGTACACTAGAACATGTAACAAATTTAAATAAGTAAATATATATATATATAAAAGCATCACAATATGGAAAATTTGGCAGAAGGAGAAAAGCAATATATAACATATATGGGAAGATCTTTAACTGGGGAGATGGGATAGAAGGTGATATTAAAAGTATTGCTTCTTACAAGCTGCATCCATTTGCTGTATCATTTATAAGATTAAGAAATAATTGCAATAAATAAGTACAATTTAGCTTATTAATTTGTGAATAAGTATGATAAAAAGAGTCCCTCTCCTGTGGTGTCAAGCGATAAAGCTCTTACTGTGACCCAGACAACCTGTGTTGGATTAGCGGGCATGGGAGCTGGATGAAAAGGTCATGAGGATGGGAATGGATCAGCACACAGCTCATCCCTCTTGGGAGGAGGGAGGCAGCTTGCCTCACTACTTGGGCAATATCCAGTGAAGTTGTGGGTGGTACTGCTCATAGAATTTGATACAGAGGGGCATGTTGCTGCTATGTAGCAGCATCGGTCAGAAGGTTGTCATGTCGGGAAGCTCATCCACTCCTCTCTCAGGAGATTAGTAGAGTGAGTTTCTCTCGGAGCTGCTGCAAATGAGTTAATAGATTCAGGGAGCTGGGAAGGAGTACCCCCATTACCCAAATGGATAACATCTGTGATTGGCTCTTACCTCACAGGGGGCATGAAGGGTTGGTTGAGGCTTTTGTGGTCCCATGTAGGAACATAGAGGCTAGTTGGTCATTGGGCTGATGGCTGCTAGGTATGAGGGAGTATAAAAACATGTGCTGAAAAGAACTTAAGAACACATAATTCTGCATGATGCAATAGCACTAGGTTTAGAAGAATGAGGCAACAAAATGTTCTTTTTGTGAAGATGTAATACGAATGAGGCAACAGATGATTCTTGTTAAAAGAGCTGTACAATGTACAAGTAGTTCAACAGAGAGCACACTTACCTTTGTTGCTGCAAGGTCAAAGTATTGTGGGTTCTACTGCCACACTGGGTTCTTGGTTTCATTCAATTTGTAGATAACTGTAAAGCTGGTACCATCATAAACTACCCAGAGGATACCAAAATCCTCTAGTGGGACCTTTCCCAACCAAACAACTGGTGTCAAAACCATGGACAAAAAATAAATGCCAAGAAATGTATATTTGCATCCTTTGCCAAACATTACTTCCTTTATAACTGTCACATTGACAGTACATCCCTGAAAGTTGAACATATAGTCAGGGATCTGGGAACTTATGTCAGAAATGGACTGTTCTGTGATCACCATGTTTCCATTATTTTAAGGGAGTCCTTTTTCATTGCACAGTTTATATCTAAAGGTGTGATGTACTGGTCCAGGGATGTAATCATTCCACTGTTCTAGGTTCTTATCAGGCCAGTCAGTGAATATAATGCTCAATTGGGTATATACCCATTAAAACACTTATCACAACTGGAATGAACACCACAATTTCTCATTCAAAAAATCAAGGGCCTAAATCACAAGAACTATGCAGAGCATCTGAAAGCCTTCTCTCTCTTCTTGTTATAATGCAGGCTATTAAGTGATTACGTCTGCCCCACATATATAGCCTCAACAGACCCTATCCTGTCACACCTATTACACACTTGCTAATCCAACAGTAGCTTAAACCCCTACTCAGGGGTTCATAATCTCTTTTGTAATATAAATAAAAATATGTTGGAGGGTTGGAATGTATCCAAGAAACTACGTCTTTCTATGTAGCCATTTTGCACTACAGATAAAGCTAAGTACTTCTCTTACTCAATTCAGAAGTGATGTGGATGAATGAACGGGAAACTATAAATTCATGCCTGGTTAAGCATCCATGTCCCCACTGATAGGGCAGCAAGTAAATGTCTCAACATTTCCTTGTTGTGCTCTCCTCTGCGTTATTTGTACACAAATTATAAGGGATAAAAACTACCATAGGAATTTAAGGCTGCTCTTCTTATGATACTCACAGATCAGTAGCTTAGTAAGCACCTATGAAGCTGTGAAGTCAAGTACCCCAAACAATCCTGTATTCAACTAAAAACAACTTTTCTTCTGTATGACCAGAGCTCTGAGAATCACTAACCCCATAATTAAAAGGCATCTTTCCTATTTATTCTTTTTAAACCATGCAACATTCATGCCTGTATACTTTTTGCAGCATATATTGTGAATTGTATTTGACATATTTGGTTATACTTTAAACTAGTAGAAGATTTACTAAACACTGGCTCCTGTGTGGTTTTCAAATTATGCCCCCATGAATTGATATATTTTTTAAGGATTATGCATAATGAACATATTCTTTTGGACTCACTTTTCTTGCTGTTGTTTTCCATCATATTGCTTTAAATTATGTTTATTGCTTAATAAAGCAAAATTTGATTGTGTTTTAAATTTGTAATCTTGATTTTTTTCCAGCAAAAAATTAAACAAAATGTACTAATCAATGAGAACAAAGTTACCCATTCAAGACATTTTAACTATAAGAGACTGCCCAAACTGCTCCAAATTGTAATGTTAGTTCATTTCAGTAGAAACATAGATATGCAATATGGCACCCTGTCCAGTTATGCTCCGAGACTTGACATATATGAATTAACAAACACTGCATGCTTCTCCAATGCATCTGCTGTGACTACAAAGTCAGAATTACATGGCTGCACCATTGCATCTGCTGCCTGTGCTCCCTAACAGCTTGTGCCAGCTATTTATTGCTCTACATTTCAACCACAAAAGACCACTTAAACTGTCATATAAATCTACCAATGTCTGGGGTCATTAGTTGCAACCACTTTCATCATCATCATCCCTCTTTTTCCCATTTTTTCTACATGGGGTTGTGGTATCATGTTAACTGTCGCCAACTCTCTCGATTCAGTGCCACACTCCTGCCTTCTTCAACACTCATGCCTGACTGTTGCAGATCTTCTTTCACACAATCCATCCACCTCTTTGCTGGATGTCTTCACTTCCTCTTTCGTTCTTCCTGTTTGTCTTAAATCTTCCTCACTAGATTGTCTTCTGCTTTTCTGCATGCGTCCAAACCACCATAATCTGTTCTTTTTAATCTTTTCTCCAATTGGAGCTACTTTGGCTTCTGCTCTTATGACCTCATTTCTTCATCTGTCCCACAGTGTAAATCCTACCACCCTTCTCAGGCACTTCATTTCCATCACCTCTAGCGTCTTCAACTGTTCTGCCTTTACTGCCCACGTTTCCGTACCATACAGTACTACTGGTCATACCACTGTCTTGTACACCTTACTTTTCAGCTTCTTTGGCATTCTTCTGTCATAGACTATACCTCACACTCTATGCCAGTTGGCTGCAGCCCCTCTGATTCTAGCTTTGACCTCATCATTCAGACTTCCCTTCTCCTCAACCACCCCTCCCAGATACTTGAAGCTGTTTACCTGTTCAACTATCTTCCCTTCTATCTCTATTCTCAGATTCTTCTGATTTCTCCAATTTGCTGCGATTATCACCATCTTATCTTTGCTTAGTTTCATCCCATGTGCCTTCAGTTTTACATTCCATTCTCCTATCCTTTGATGAAGTTCTAGCTCAGAGCCAGCCTGTAATGCCACATCATCTGCATACAGCAACTTTGTTGACCTGTTCCCTCCGACCTCTTTGCTAATGTAGTCCATCACTAGTATGAACATCAGTGGGTTCAGAGCTGAACCCTGGTGTACATCCACTCCCACTGGGAACCCCTCTGTGAAGCTGAACACTGTTCATACTTGAGTCATTGAGTCCTTGTACATAATCTGCACTACTTCTACCAATGTTTCTGGGACTTCAAACCACCACAGTACTGCCCAGATCAGCTTTCTTGGGATTTTGTCATATGCTTTCTCCAAGTCTAGGAATGTCCAGTTGGACTCTCTCCTCATCTCTAGCTTCTTCTTAAGTATCTGTCTCACTGCAAACATCAGGTCTGTTGTGCTAAATCCTGATCTGAATCTGAACTGCTCATTTCCCATCTACTCTGCATATTCATTTATCAAGTACCCTCTCCAGAACTTTCATGCAATGTGGTAGGAGTTTGAGGCCACTGTACTGAGCACAGTTGTGGATGTTCCCTTTGTTCTTGTACACTGGCATGAGTATGCTTATTCTCCAGTCATCTGGGATACGCCTTTCTCTCCACACTGCTATTAGTACCCTCAGGAGCCATTTCTCCCCTATCTCACCCAGCATCTTTAATATATCTGCTGTGACCTCATCTGAGCCTGCTGCTTTTCCTGACTTCATTTTCCTTAGTGCTGTTGTTACTTTTTCTAGGGTGGGCTGCTCTTCTTCCCCCCTCATTGTTTCTGAGGCAGTAAATCTTCTGTGGGGTTTTCTTTCTTCGAAAGCTGCTGGAAATACTCCTTCCATCTGCCTTTGATGTCCTGTGGCCTGGTGAGCAGGTTGTTGCTGGCATCTCTTACGAAGGGTGTCTGACTATCTTCTTTATCTTTCTGTCTTTGCCTTGCAACCCAATATACTTTCTTTGTGCCACTTACTGAGTGACTTTCCAGAAGTCAGTAGATTGCCTCTTATGCCCTATTCTTTGCTATTGCAACTTCCTTCTTAGTTTCTTTGTTAGCCAACCAGTAGTCCTTCCTAGCCTGGTCAGTCATTTCTATCTCCCACTTCTTCCTGCACTCCTCCTTTCTTTTGATAACTTCCTAGACTTCTGCTTTCCACCACTACCTTTCCTTATGTACCCTATTTCCATACCTGGCTCAGCCACATATCTTTTCTGCAGTCCTAACACATGCTGTGTTTAGGTGCTGCCATTCTTGTTCAACTCCACCTATTTCTTCCTCTTCTTGGGGTGCTAAAACCCTGAGTAATTCCTTGAACTGTTGTACTTTCTCTCCATTCAATTTCCAGGTCTTTAGCCTGGTTTCTATTGACCATAGAGCCTTCTCTGACCAATGTTTGAAGCTGATTGTGGCAACTAGTGGTTTATGCTGTGGGTCAACTGTTTCACTGGGGATGACATTGCAATCATGAATTCTACCCCAGTGCTTTTTCAACCACTTTGAGTGTGTAAATGTAGTAAAAAATGTCAACAGTAAAGTGCTCAACTTGATTTCCCCAAATGCACACTAGACCTGCAAAGCCTGACTAATGACTGTTTAGCATGATCACAGCAGCAAAACCAGTCATTTTCTTCCATTGGCAGCACCTATACTAAGCCATTATATCTACATCATTGATTCTATATACTTCAGATATCTGACTGTGATAATGTTAACAATGGTCACAGTAAAGAATTTCAAGTTTGTTTCACACAAACACACAGTAGCAACAGTGAAGTATTTCAACTTCACACAAATGCAAAACCAGATTAATGACTCTTTAAAATGAGCTAATGAAAAGGGAGTAAGATACTTTCATCTACAGGTATCCCCCACTCTCACCCAACAGTTATTGTCACTTTGTTGATTGTTTACCCCAGGCATCTGTTTGTGATAAACATAATGGCTACCATAATGTTTTTCAAGTTTGTATTCACATAAACACAAATTAGCCAAAGCAAAGTATTTCAACTTACTTCACACAAATGCACATTAGTCCTGTAAATCCAGATTTATGATTGTTTAAAATGAGCTGATGACAAGAATAAGTTTCTTTCATCCATCAACATCCTCCTCCCACTTCAGCCCAGCAGTTAGAGCCAAGCACAAGTCTGATTATGATAAAAATGTTAGCCATAGTAATAGACTTCGGGTGTGTTTCACACAAACACACAGTAGCCACAGTAAAATATTCCAAGTTAACTTCTCACATAGCCTGAAAAACCATACTAATGGGCTGTTTAAAATTATCAGATGACAAAAGGGCAAGGTACTTTCATTTACAAATAGAAGCCAGGCACCAACAAAAGAGGTCTGCTATCCTCTGTGGAAAGTAGGAGGGTACAGGGCTGGAATCTCTTTTAGTCCCTGTAAGGCACACTTCTAGTCCCTGACATCTAGTGGATTCCCCACTACACATTTTAAATTGATTTTAATTATGTGCTTTTATGGCATGTTATATAGAGTATCCCTGGTGTCTGGTGTACTGAGATGACCCCCCAACCTACTGGTCAGCATCCTGACAGCATTCCTGACCTTGTTCAGTCTGCTCTTAATGTCATTGCTTGACCCTCAATCATGTCTGACAATATTGCCTAGGCAGGTGAACTCTTCAGTCATGGCTAGGTCCTCACTATCAACCTTGATTGATGAGTTTGGGATGTCGAGTGGCATGACTTCTAATTTCTTTGTGCCAATGTTCAAACCCATTTGTTGTGCATAGGTGTTGAAGGGACACATCTTTTCCTGCATGGGCTGGTGTGTGTCCAAGACAGCAAGGAAAGGTCTTCCACATAGTCAAGATCCTCCAACATAAAGAGTAAAGTCCATCTGATGACTCTGGGTTGATCTTCTGTTGTGCATTGAATCACCCAGTTGATGACCAGATTGAAGAGCAATCCTGACATCATGCATCCCTGCCTCACACCAGTCTTGACTTTAAAGCTGTACTCATGCTCCAGAGTGAGGAGGGCTTGAAGGGTGTGGAGTTTTTTTATCTAGGCAACTAGCATTGTGTGGTTACATCTTAAGGTTGCTTTGAGACTTTTTCACTGTGTTGGTAGTTTTGTCTTTTTGGCATTCCCTTAAACAGGCTCTAAGGAGGTGGATAAAGTTTTAGCCAATATCCAAAAGCATGGGGGGGGACAGGTGCAGCCCATTCTTGGCAAAGCAATTTGATCTGTTGACCATGTTCTCCCATGCTGACAGATATCCTTTTGATGATTTGATGAGGAGAACTTTCTGCTGCAATATGATGTAGGCTGTCAGTATATGGCAGAGGTTCTCAAGGTAAATGCTCTCATAGGCTCTCTCACAATCAGTAAACTTGATGCATAGCTGTCTCTGCCACTTTGTGCATTGCTCTATGATGTGTAGAGTAAAGATCCAGTCAACTACATACCCTTGTATGATGTGACTGTTCTTTTTTCAACTGTCCACAATTTCAGAACTGTGCTATATAAAGACTTTTGCCAGGATTTTGCTCAGGACCGACAGAACAGCGATTCCATGCTAGTTGTTATAGTAGGTTAATGCTTCCTTTCTTTTGAATCTTGATGATACCATCTTCATTCTATTTGGTTCTCTTTTCCCTCCAAAATCAATGTAAACAGTGATTGGAGGATCTTGACTAATGTTCATACCTCTCAACCTCTTAGAGCAAGAAATCTGAACAAAACCATACATAAAAGCAGGAAAAGGACACAAAAATAGGGACAATTTTTAAATACTGCTCTTACAAACTTAGAAAGCTGATAGAATAACAGGTTTTGCATTAGCATGAATTTTCTGAAGGGTATGAAATCTGAAACTCAAATGTCTGTTATTTTCTAACTTCAGTCTTTAATGATTTGCCATTAACTTGCCAGAAAACCACAAATGTATGAAAAATGTAACAAAAATATGAGGCAAAAATCTGGAAATTCTGCGAAAATCTCTTCAGTTGAGAGGTATGCGTAATGTTTCAGGGTCTGCCTTGAACATTTCTGTATTCATGTTGTCTTGGCCGGGAGCTTTTCTGTTCTTGAGAGATCTAATGGCAGAGATGCTTTCTTCTTTCTGTGGTGGATCAGTGGTCACATCCGAGTCTGTCTCTGTCTCTTGAATGTCCACTTCACTTGTTGATGCTGGTCTGTTTAAGGCATATTTGAAACGCTCGGCCCAGTATACTTCCTGCTCTTTTTCTGTTGTAAGTAGTCTGCCTTGGATTTCCATGATAGGGGCATTTTACTTTGCTTGAGATTTGTCACAGACAATCCTTGAAGCGGTAGAGGAGATTGTATGTCTAAGTGACACAAACAGCTATGTAGGCGGCAGCCTTGTCTTTCCGCAAGGTCATTCAAATCAGCTGGGTTAAACAGTAGTAAGATGAAGCTCAGTACCCTGGTTTTCCAGGTTGTGGGTTTGTACAAGGCTAACAACCTTGTCCCACTAAAAAAATTGTTGCAGAAACAGCAACAAGGACCTGTAATACTTTTTGCCACAAGGGACTTGCAGAGTCTCGGTTTGTGACATGTATGAATAACAGTAGCCAAAGGCACAAAGAAACTATTGACAGGATGATGGAAGTTCTGAGTGCCAAGTGCAGGACTAGATTCAGATTCTGGAAGTTACAGACTATGTATGACTCAGAAATCTATATACTAGGTATAACTTAGGAATGTTAGCTTAAGTAGCATCTGACATGACATACAACAAGCTGCACATCCTGGGGGTTCAGAGAAAGTAGGTGGACTGGATCTGGCAGAATGAAAACCACCACAAGAGAGAGAGTCCTGCACTCAAGAAGGGACATTGACTGACACTGTGATGGATGAGTCATTATCTTGAGCAAGGGAATTGCCTAATTGAGGGAAAGCCAATCCATAGCAGACTTGTGACAACCAGGTTAAAAGGCAAATACATCAGTATTACCATTATCCAGTGTTATGCTCCAATCAATGATGCAGTGGAAAAAGTCAAGAGCATGTTCTAGCAACAGAAGCTAGCTGAATTTGAGGCCATGCCAAACAAAGACATGACGATTATGATGGAGGACATGAAAGTTAAAGTGGGAAATGAAAACATGAACCATGTCAAAATCAAGGGAAAATGAAGGTTGTGGAATAATGAATGACAATAGAGAAAAACAGCTAGAATTTTGACCCACAAATGATCTGATCATAGGAGGGATGCTCTTCCTCCACCATGATATTCACTAACTTGGTACTCACCCAGTGGCAGAGACAAAATCCAGATTGACCACCTGATGATAACCAGCACATAGAGTGAGGAGTGAAAAAGGGAGCAGATGACAACACTGACCACCATTTAGTGATTGCTTTTGTGAAACTGAAGCTCAGAAAATAGAATGTAAAACATCAGGATGACAGCACTTCAATGTGGCAAAATTACATGACCCCAGGATCAAGAAGGCATTTATCTTAGAAATCAAAAATAGGTCCCAACCCCTGGTAGACATGAAAGTTCAGTCTGAGCCAGTTGTAGGCACATTCAACAAGAAATGGGAGCATGTCTCTTATATGTGAAGAGTGGTAAAATATGCCTGGGGTCCAAGCCAGGGAAGCGGAAAAATGGATAAGGCAATATACATGGCAAGCAATTGAAGATAGGAGGGCCGCAAAAAGGAAACTCGTGGAGGCCAGTTCTGAGAGACTGTTGGAAAAGTACAAACAGCAGTCACATAAGTAAATGGAGCAGTAAAAAGAATGACAAGAACAGGCAAGGAGACATGCATACATAACCTCACTAGACAAGCAGAGGAGGCAGCCAGTGGAGGAGTACAGGGGAAGGTTTCAAGAAAACAGAACAGATCAATATCCAAGGTAAAGACAAATTTATTTGTAATTATGTATCTAGGACTGAAAAATAAGTATCTAGAGCAGTATACAATTTTTGGTACAGCTGCATAAAAATATGGGTACAGATTTGTTGTGGTCTGAACAGGGCGGAATGTGTGTGTGTGTGTTTATTTATTTTATGTTATTTTATTTTATTTAACATTTGTTTATCAGGAAAGTCCAACTTGGAATGAAATCCAAGAGATCAGGTAGAAGCAGTCCACAGTATCCACAAGCAGTGACAAACTGCAACAAGCCAGACTCTTTGAACGCAGGTTTATTATAAAGATAAAAAGCGTTTTCGCTGCAAAACAATCCCAAGGGATTGTTTTGCAGTTTGTCACTGCTTGTGGATACTGTGGACTGCTTCTACCTGATCTCTTGGATTTCGTTCGTTTGTTGTGTCCTTTTCTCCTGGTTTGCTGTTTTTCGTCACAACTTGGAATGAGACAATTTTCAGCGGTGGCCCGGGGAGAAAAGCTCCAGACGCATGTCTGTTACAAAAGGAGCGGGAGAAACAGAGAAAGGCACAAAAGGAGTGTATATGTGAGATGGTATTGTGCTTAGTGACATGAATCTGATATTCTTAGTTCTAACTTAATCCCAGGATTCAGCAAGCTCTGCATGGCGTGCAGGAGCTGCTGGAGGCAATATGGCGGCCGAGAGATCCAGGAACAAGCTCCTGGGACGTACACGAGTGTTCCTGCACTATTCCTGCACAGACACAGCACCTGTTTGCAAATTACCCCATTTGCAGATGAAAACTATGCAAATGAGGTAAATTTGTTATCCAGGAAGCTGTCAGCTGGTTGTGCAAGACTAGTGTAATCTGCAAATTACAAAACTGAGCCATGACAGCTCCAAATAAACGGTGTATATAATGTGTAAAGCATGCCAATGGCCAAATATATGGTCATTGGCATGAAAAACAGTTGCAAAAAACAAAAACAAAAAACTTTTATTTTTTTTGGCCGTTTAAGCCTATGGCAGCTGTATGCAAACAGGATCGGCCCGAAAATAAAAAAAAAAAAAAAACTTTGAAAAAAGCATTCTATCCAAAATGACAATTTTGCCATTATGCTCAATGGCAGGCAGAAAACAACACGGTCAGTGAATAGTGATTGCTAAGGGAGAAGGCTTAGTGTCAGACTTGTAACTAGGCATTAGCAGGCAATCTTATGCAAATAAGGGGAATGATACTGAATCCAAGTTTCCCCCTCATGGCTAACCTGCACCCAACCGTGTAGGTGCAGGAAGACCATGGTGCAAACCTAAAAGCTAGCTGACGACATAGAGGGGTGTGTCAGGCATATGCTGTAAGCTTATTGGAGCCCTGTGGCTCAGGTTAGCAGAGCTAAGCAAGGGGGTGTGTCTGAAGCTGCCAAGCAGTCTTTACATTGCCTAAGCGGGTGTGCGCACCGCGCACCATGTTTTAAAGGGAAAAAAAAAGTAAACCAGGAAATAGCAGTTCCGTGCACATCTGATTACTGTGTTTTGGCTTATACAGGAAGGCAATGGGAAGGGAAAACAGCTGTAGGAAGGTAATCAAGGATAACTAGCATAGCTGGCAGGTGAAATGTATCAGAATCAGCCAATTAACCCAGCCCAGCACACTGCTATAAACTATGCAAACACCTTTACATCTGTTTTTTTCCCACAAACTCTACAAGCGAGGAAATTTTATCAAACAAAAGAAACAAAATGATAGGCGCTGCAGCAGCTATCATAAATCAACATGTGGAAGAGGCTAAGGATGAGAATGCTGATGACCAATCCACAGTGAAAAGGAGGAGAAGAATGTACAGACCCAGGGTAACCTACCAGGGGCTACATGAGCTGGAGATAGTGGAGCTTTATAGGGTGGACAGGGACCTTCTACAGAAAATTGTTGAGCTATGCCGGCCACACCTCACATACAGAACCAAAAGAGGAGAACTCATCCCAGTGGATACCAAGTTGTGTGTAGGCCTAAGAATACTAACCACAGGTACCTTCCAAAGGCCAACTGGGGATATCATGGGGATCTCACAGGCATCAGCATCTAGGGTACTCCACCAGTTCCTGGATGCCATGTCAGCACATGCCAGTGAGCACCTATATATCCACAACAGCTGTGAGGTGTTGACCAGCAACATGCGTCTCTTCCCTCAAATAGCAGAATACCCTGAGGTAGTGGGTGCTATAGACTGCACACACATACACATCAAAGCACTACTCGAGCGGGGTAGGGTCTACATCAACTGCAAGGGCTTCCCCTCCATCAACTGCCAAGTCATGTGTGATGCCCAGGGCATTATAATGAATGTGTATGCTGGCTGCCTTGGAAGCTATCACGACTCCCACATCTGGAATATGCCCCAGCTGTACCAGAGATTTGTCAATGGGGACATCCCTTATGGCCACCTAGTGGGGGATGCTGGTTATAAACTGGAGCCGTGGCTGATGACATCCATCAGAAATGCACACACACCCCTGAACAAGAACTCCATAATGAGGCACATGCACAGACCAGAATCATAATAGAGTGTGTGTTTGGGATGCTCAAGTCACAGTTCCAGTGGCTGGGCATACCCGGTGGAGCCTTGCAGTACTCACCAGCTACATGCACCCAAATTGTTATTGTATGTGCCATGCTACACAATATGATCCTGCGGAAACAGCTGCAGCAGGAACAGCATGGGGCAGGGCCACACAGCCCCCCAGCATTGCCAAGGCCTGCATAGGCATAGAGTGACTCGGAAGAGGAACAACCTGAGCCTACCCCAGTAGGCAGAAGTAGGCATGCCCAGTATGCCCAGGCCTTGGCAAAGAGGAAATGTATAGCACATACACTGACCATGTAGGAACCCAGGGAATGACACCTCTCTCTGACTCACACATATAGTAAAAGGGATACCAAACATGACACTACCTGTGCTTAACCATGTATAAGGAGTGCACTATGTGCATCTGATATATTCTGACCTCCAGCACCATCATCAATACTGGCACAGCCACAAGGTAAGTCACTCTCCCTATCAATTGCTGAATGTAGTAGTATGTTTTGGTACTTGTACTATGGTATGGATGTGAGCATGCAAGGGAATCAGGTGGCTGAATGGGATGCCAGCATATAGTGGACACAAATACTGGTGTCATCACAGTAGCTAGTACTAGATAAGGTGACAAAACTCACTGCAGGAAATGTGGTGGGCCAAATGTGTTTCCATAGGACACACACATGCCAGTCAGGGAGGCTCACATACCCAACAACAGTCTCAGCTGGCAGGACAGGTGTAGACAAACACAAGCAAAGGCTATGCTAAGCCCTCTGATTGATGGCTATGGATAACAGCCCCTCTCCAGACCTATACAGATAGACTACAACAGGTCAGGCAGTGGGATATTAGTTCTGAAGAGTACGAAGTCTGAAACTGAAATGTAAGTCAATCAAACCTAAGAACTGTAGCACACTGATATGCCACTAGTCTGCATGATAGGTCAGAATACAGACTGAAATGGAGTACCTGAAATACCAGCACAGTCATAGCAAATGTGTACAGTTGTCAGATGTGACCCCCCCCCCCCACACACACAATCCTATGTAGAAATGTAGTAACATGTACGTATAGGTATAATAACAGTGGAGCACAGGTTACCTGAGCTGGCTAAAGTAGCAGGATAGATTGTAGCATGTGTACAATATGCAGGGCTGCGTGTGTTAGGTTGGTGTGTGTTGTATATTGTGTGAGAGTGGTCAGCATGTAGGCATGGTGAGGTTTGTCTTGGTGGCCATTGGCAAGTACTGCCAATGACAGGGCCAAGTTCTCATAACTGCAGTGCCAAACACAATGCATCCCAGAAGAACACATTCCAGCAGTAAACCATAGTAAATGTTTGGATGTAATATCTGTCACTATCTGAAAGATGGACATGGCATGAATGTGGGTCCAGACACACAAACAGTACACAGGAGGAAGTGCCCCAGAAGACAGTGTATAATATGTTACTGTCAAATGGACACACCTTTGGAATTGTACATACAGGTTAGCAGCACATGAATTGGGTTTGTAGCAAGGAATATTGATGTCTGGCCAAACACTGGCAGACCACAAAGGTCACAGGTATGAAGTATTGAGAAACTGCTGATGTCTCTGCACAAGCCAGCATAAGTGGAATGCCCCATGTATATCTGTGAGTCAGATGCAAGTAGTGTCCATAGCACACATGCACCCAGCTCACCTCACCATCACCCAGAGGCACCTCACAGATCTTATCCCTGCTGTTGGGAATGAGTACAGTATGACCGCCCCCCCCCACTTCTGTATGGCAATAGCCACAGAATGTAGCATGCAGAAGAGGTCTCACATGTAGGTGTGTCCCTAGCTATAAGCAGCACCCTGCCAGCATCCACACCACTGAATCAATAATGATGGAAAATATTAGCATTAACACCTTGCACACCTACCCTGTCACCCCTGGGGAATATAGTGTCTTGCAGTCTGGGACTGTAGGAGTTACACAATGCAACGGCCTGCTACAGGTGGCCTGCATCACTGCCCAAATCCCCTACAGTCCTCTGTCTCACCTGTACTGCCAATGTATGTTATGTCATAGACTCCCAAATAACAACATAACACAGTCCACAGATCCCAAATGCAAGGCCATGTCGACAAATCCCAGTAACATGTCCACCATGTCCTACTGCATGAACTGTGGACCAACACCAAATTATTGCTGGGATGAAGTAATAACTATAGAGAACTTATCAGATAATGTTTGCATAATGTTTGAAAGAGGATAGAATAATAGGGGGGGGGGGTAGGACCATGGATGGCATGGAGTGTGTGAAGTTTGAAACTCAGCCGTGTGCACATACTATCCCCGTCTGCAAACACAGGAATGGGCGGCTACAAACCTGCTTGTAAACCACAGTGTGAACGGGTAATGTCCAGAAATATGACCCCTGCCTCTGGGTAACCTGTGTGAATCTGTACAGCTGTGAGGTATGGCCACAGCAGGATATGGCCATACTGTCACATTGATGGATGTACAAGCATGGGATCCTCAGCCACCACTGTACCAAGGTGCTGAATCATTTGCACAGACCCATCAGCAATTGTCTGCAGCTTCCCCTCCAGAATGGCATGATTGTGGAAGAATATGTAGGCTGCAGCCCACAATACTGGACACAGCTGCATTCACCCTGTGTTCCTCTTGAAATTACTGCAAGCAAATATGTGTACCTGATAGTACTTGATGACATAAAACATCACAGTGTAAAACAGTACATATGTCAGAATATCTCTGCTAACACCAAGACCATGTTGCAGAAGCAGCACAGACACAATTACCTACAGTAACCCCCTATCCTTTGCCCATTTTGATCCCATATTGTCAACCGATCTACAGATATCCCACAGAAAAATGTTGCTAACTGTAGGTGTAGAACACAAAAGCCTACACTGGAGTACAACCTACCTGGAATGGATTCACACATTCAATACAGAAGGCCATACTGGGCATGCTCCTACACTTACAGAAATGAAGCCTATGTCTGGCAACAACAGTAGACTATACATATCTGACAGTCACAGATGTTTGTGCACACACCTCATTGCACACCAATCATGCTTTGCACACACATATATCCAAGGACAACACACTATAATAGGCCAAAATTACACATACATAGATGTGTGGAAGAGAGTGACAGACAGTGACAAAGAGCCTCCCATCATGACGCCTGTCCCACCCAGCACACATCCATTTGGCTAAAACCACATGATGTGAAAATGTGAATCACTGTAGACATTTGCCTGTGGTATCCCTCAGCACTATAGTGTCTGTGGTGCTTGGGATAACTGTATAACATGATTGAACAAGTCAGTATTCATCTAGCAGTTGTATACACAAACCTGTGAAATATAAATGTGTGTGCCTGAGTGTTGTGTGTCTGAATCTAGATTAATGGGTTATGGCCCATGCACACACACACTGCACTCCCCATTGCTCTACTATGACAAGCCTGCTGATGTCTTCACCTTGAAATACATGTTTGGTGAAGGAGTAGCCCTATAAGCTCTGTGGCTTGTGCTATAACTGTGTAATGCTATAGTGTGATGTACTAGTTAGGTAGGGGTTCTAATCCCAGACATGGCAACTGTGTGTGTGTGTGTGTGTGTGTGTGTGTGTGTGTGTGTGTGTGTGAGAGTATATATATATATATATATATATATATATATATATATATATATATATCAATGCTTTTGAGGCCATTCACACTCACTACAATTTCCAATGCCCTACATTGGCAAGCCTGCTGATGTCATTCACCTTGAAATACACCTTTGGGGAAGGAGTAGCCCTCTAAACTCTGTGGCGTGTGCTATAACTGCGTAATGCTGTAGTGTGATGTACTAGTTAGGTAGGATTTCTATTCCCAGACATGACAACTGTAGAGCTGTGTGTGTAGGGATCAATGCTTTTGTGGCCATTCACAGTCACTAGGTACTCCTAAAAATGGAGAACATTGATATCTGCACAGTAGCAGAGACTGATCCATGGCTCCAGAGAGCACCCCTGCAATACCAGGTACATTTCTCACCACACCTGTCAGTCACCAAATCAGGTCCAAACCACTAAAGGTGGAGGTGTGCCCATATTCACCAAGGATAGTCACACCACCAGGCTACTTGCCCAACAGAATGCATCTGAAATACCCCCGGTGCAACTAACACTAGGTAAGACTTCAATCCAAATTATATAGCTTGCTACAGATCCACCACCATGCCCCAAGATTCCCATTACACCTTTCAAGACATACTGGGAAATATTATGATAAAACCAAACACCCTAATACTGGGTGACTTACACTACCCAGCCATTAACTGGGAAAACTACTTGTGTACCAACACTTGTGCCCAACGGATCTTGGAAGTCATAATTCCCAATGTCCTGGATTAAGTAACCCATAGTCCCACCAGGGGCTCAAATATCCTTGACTTGGTCATTATCAACATGGGAAATCAATGCACCACACCTATGGTCACCCCATTCGTGGTCAGGTATGCCCATAAGCTAATCACCCTTAACATCCACATCCCTCCCCCACACCCCAGTAAAGAAACCTCCATAACGCACATCTCCAAAGCCAATGTCATGCTACACATGTCAAACATGACTAACATCATGACACCCATGCAGACAGGAACTGAAAGGACAACTGTTGAATCCTACATGAAGGCACTGTACGAGCACATCCACTCGTGCATTAATCATGCCATCCAATATAGAACCAAAACACTGCCCACCAAGAAAAGGAAGCCAATGTGGTGGCCCCCTGCCATAAACATACTGTACAACAAAAGGAAGAAACTGTTGCAGAAATTAGAGCATTTCCAGGATGCAAAATACTCCCTTACCAGCCTCAGTAAGAAGTTGAGATCCCTCATAATATCCTCCAAAGCTAGTTATGAACATAATATAGCCAGAGATGCCAAAGACCAACTGCAAGCCATTCCATAGTTATGTCAGGAATCTAAATGACAATGCTCAAATCTTCTCTGAGCTACAACAGGATGGTATTAAATATACTGCTCCCAAGGATATTGCCAATATCCTGGCAGATCGATTCAGTGCCAACTGCACCCCCCCTTCAACCCCCAAAAGGGCCCATCTCAACACTGAAAGATTGACAGATTCTGGTAATAACGGCCACACAGGTAAAAACCACACTCTCCAGAACTGAGAAACCAGCATCCATGGGACCAGTCAACATCCCGGGCTTTGTACTACATAAACTACAAAATGAACTGCCACCTCACCTATGTGCCATGTCTAATCATAGTCACACCTCAAGTTTTGTGCCCACTGTGTGGCGCACAGCTACAGCTAACCCAGTCCACAAGGGGGGGGATCCACCTTGGATCCTGGGAACTACAGCCTCAGTAGTATGACATGCTTGATCTGCAAGGCCATGGAATATATTATCATGGAACTTATAAACAAAGACATTGGCTACCAGCAAACTCTGGACCCCACCCAGGTTGGGTTTGTGAAGGGCCGATCATGTCTCCTGAACCTGATTGACATATTTGAATCAGCCTCCAGAGCTGTGGATGAGGGTAAGCTGGTTCACACAGCCTATTTGTACCTCACCAAGGCCTTAGACTCCATCCCCCAGTCTAGAATCATAGATAAATGTACCAAGCTGGCCATTAATCCTTACATCAGCCAATGGGCTGCCAACTGCTGTACTGACAGATCCCAGACTGTAAAGGTAGGTGATACCAGCTCCAGTCCCAGACAAGTGACAGCTGGAGTACCTCAGGCTTCAGTCCTGGGACCGTTCTTGTTTGGCATCTACTGCTCTGAAGTACATGCCAACACTAAGGGACTCTGGCTAACAAGGGTCACAGATGACTGCACACTGGGAGCCAATATTGAATCCCCACATGATGCAGATATTCTACAGAAGGGCCCTTACAGAAAGAGATGCTTGGTGCTTGAACCATGTCCCAAAGCTCAATGCCAATAAATGTATAGTTATCCCCTTTGGGAAGGGACATGTACCTGTGAAGTACCACATAGTACAATAAACACCTAATTTGTGATAACAGACTTAGGGACACAGCTGGACAGTGGTCTCACCTTTGATAACCACATCACCACAACAGTCAGGAAATCACCTATGTGGCACACCTCATCACTAAGGGATTTACATCCAGGAAAAAGGAAGCCCTTGTCCCACTGTAGTCATCTCTCAGTAGATCCAGTACAGACTAAAATGGCCCATTAGGTATGTACCTCACAAGACATCTGCAACAACTAGAAAGGTTGCAGACATACCTCACTAAGAGAATCACAAGCCTAAACCAAATGGCCTATGCTGACCGTCTGAAAATCATCCGGCTATATTCTGTCACATATCATGTACTGAGATGCAATATGCCATGTCAAACCCAGAGCTGTTGGACATGTTACACTTAAAGAAATCCAAATCGCTCACAGCCACACACTCCAAGGATCCAAACCTTGTCATCACAATGAACAATACATGCTGGAGGGATTTGTTCCTGACCCAGAGACTCCCCAGACTCTGAAATAGACTGCCCATACATGTCAAGCAGAGTGCCTCTTTGGACCTGTTCAAAAGGAACCTTGACGATTGGATGGGAGATAGGTAATTGACCCCGGGGATCTTGTCAGTTGCCCTGCTAGACAAGGGTCCAGGGAAGTAAATATTGTGAGAAGACATAGCCAGGGAATTGTCATGTCTAGGCATGTATAGGCCCTAGGGCAGAGAGCCTAGTACCAACCTATGAACCTATGATCTACACTTTCCATTGCCCAACCTTGGCAAGACTGCTGATGTCATTTACTTTGAAATACACATTTGGGGAAAGAGTAGCCCAGTAAGCTCTGTGGCATGTGCTTTAACTGCGTAATAATGTAGTGTGATGTACTAGTTAAATAGGAGTTCTAATCCCAGACATGGCAACTGTAAAATTTTGTGTGTTTGTCTGTGTAGGGATCAATGCTTTTGAGGCCATTCACAGTCACAGCAACTTCCTTTGCTCTACATTGGCAAGTCTGCTGATGTCATTCACTTTGATATACACCTTTGGGGAAGGAGTAGCTCAGTAAACTCCGTGGCATGTGCTATAACTGCATAATGATGTAGTATGATGTACTAGTTAGGTAGGAGTTTTAATCCCAGACATGGCAATTGTATAACTTTGTGTGTGTGTGTATTTGTCTGTGTGGGGATCAACGCTTTGAGGCCATTCACAGTCACTGCAACTTCCATTGCTCTACTTTGGCAAGCTTGCTGATGTCTTTCACTTTGATATACACATTTGGGGAAGGAGTTTGGGGAAGGAGTAGACCAGTAAGCTCTGTGTTGTATGCTATAACTGTGTAATGTGGTAGTGTGATGTACTAGTTAGGTAGGAGTTCTAATCCCAGACATGGCAACTGTATAACTTTGTGTGTTTGTGTAGGGATCAATGCTTTTGAGGCCATTCACAGGGACAACAACTTCCATTGCTCTATATTGGCAAGCCTGCTGATGTCATTCACTTTGATATACACCTTTGGGGAAGGAGTAGCTCAGTAAACTCCATGGCATGTGTTATAACTGCATAATGATGTAGTGTGATGTACTAGTTAGGTAGGAGTTTTAATCCCAGATATGGCAATTGTATAACTGTGTGTTTGTCTGTGTAGTGATCCATGCTTTGAGGCCATTCACAGTCACTTCCATTGCCCTACTTTTCCAAGCTTGCTGATGTCTTTCACTTTGATATACACTTTTGGGAAAGCAGTAGACCAGTAAGCTCTGTGTTGTGTGCTATAACTGTGTAATACTGTAGTGTGATGTACTAGTTAGGTAGGAGTTCTAATCCCAGACATGGCAACTGTATAACTTTGTCTGTGTTTGTCTGTGTATGGATCAATGCTTTTGAGGCCATTCACAGGCACAACAACTTCCATAGCTTTACGTTAGAAAGCCTGCTGATGTCATTCACTTTGATATACACCTTTGGGGAAGGAGTAGCTCAGTAAACTCCATGGCATGTGCTATAACTGCATAATGATGTAGTGTAATGTACTAGTTAGGTGGGAGTTTTAATCCCAGACATGGCAATTGTATAACTTTGTGTGTGTGTATTTGTCTGTGTAGTGATCAATGCTTTGAGGCCGTTCAGAGTAACTTCCATTCCCCTACTTTGGCAAGCTTACTGATGTCTTTCACTTTGATATACACTTTTGGGGAAGCAGTAGACCAGTAAGCTCTGTGTTGTGTGCTATAACTGTGTAATACTGTAGTGTGATGTACTAGTTAGGTAGGAGTTCTAATCCCAGACATGGCAACTGTATAACTTTGTGTGTGTGTGTTTGTTTGTCTGTGTATGGATCAATGCTTTTGAGGCCATTCACAGGCACAGCAACTTCCATAGCTCTACATTGGCAAGCCTGCTGATGTCATTCACTTTGATATACACCTTTGGGGAAGGAGTAGCTCAGTAAACTCCATGGCATGTGCTATAACTGCATAATGATGTAGTGTAATGTACTAGTTAGGTAGGAGTTTTAATCCCAGACATGGCAATTGTATAACTTTGTGTGTGTATTTGTCTGTGTAGTAATCAATGCTTTGACGCCATTCACAGTCACTGCAACTTCCATTGCCCTACTTTGGCTGATGTCTTTCACTTTTATATACACCTTTGGGGAAAGAGTAGACCAGTAAGCTCTGTGTTGTGTGCTATAACTGTGTAATGCTGTAGTGTGATGTATTAGTTAGGTAGGAGTTCTAATCCCAGACATGGCAATTGTATAAGTGTGTGTGTATCAATGCTTTTGAGGCCATTCACAGTCACTACAACTTTCATTGCTCTATATTGGCAAGCCTGCTGATGTCATTCACTTTGATATACACCTTTGGGGAAGGAGTAGCTCAGTAAGCTCCATGGCATGTGCTATAACTGCGTAATGTTGTGTGATGTACTAGTTAGGTAGGAGTTTTAATCCCAGACATGGCAATTGTATAAGTGTGTGTTTGTGTATCAATGCTTTTGAGGCCATTCACAGTCACTACAACTTCCATTGCCCTACTTTGGCAAGCTTGCTGATGTCTTACACTTTGATATACACCTTTGAGGAAGGAGTAGCCCAGTAAGCTCTGTGGTGTGTGCTATAACTGCGTAATGCTGTAGTGTGATGTACTAGGTAGGTAGGAGTTCTAATCCCAGACATGGCAACTGTGAGAATTGGCGTGTGTTTGTCATAAGTATCCTGTGTGGAGGTAGCTGTGAGTATGTAACAACAGGACTCCTTGTGGAGTGGGTTTTGCAAATTTCTTATATAGTGGGCCTATTATATGTCACAATGTCCACCTTACAAGGCTATCAGATGTCAAACAGCAGAGAGGCTGGGGTAGACAATCCATACCCCTACATGTGACATCATGGCTTGAGGA
>NC_056729.1:1681099005-1681109005 GCF_019279795.1 Protopterus annectens
TTGTGCAGGTTTATGCAAAGCTAAGTGGTGCTAAGGTACGGTTAAACATACAGGCACTTACACCGTGTAGGATTCGCTTACCAGTGAGCAAATATGCTTAACTGTTATATTGCAGCAACGCTGACACCTGCTAAGCATGGCTCAGCCCTGGTAAGCAGTGCTCACATTGCAATTTGATAACATAGCAGGGTAATGACATCTGTAATTCTTCTTCTACTTTTGGTTTTTCCCAGTTAGGGGTCACCACAGTGGATCACCTGTCTGCTCATGATTGGCAGGGGAGTTTTATGGTGTTGAGTTGCTAGGCCAGCGCCCAACCTTCCATGGAACACACACACACACACACACACACACACACACACACACACACACACACACACACACACACACACACACACGTCCAATCCACCTACAGCATGTCTTTGGGATGTGGGAGGAAACCAGAGCACCCAGATGAAACCCACATGACCACAGGGAGGACATGCAGACTCCGCACAGAAGGCACCCCAGCCGAGGATCGAACTGGATAACCTCTTGCTGTGAGGTGGCAATGCTAACTCCTGCACCACCTTGGCCATAAGTGTATGTAATGCCATGTACATAACATGCGCCTATGTGCTCTCATTACAGTAGCAAGGGTTTGAGTCTGCTGACTGGGACACTTGAGTATGCACAACTCAGGAATTTTGAGAATTTAGTAGAGAGTGAGTTAAGACAGGCAGTTAAGAAAAACAAATTTGCACCAAACCTTTCACTTATTGAATATGAATTACTGCAACAATTAAAGGGGAATGCTAACCTAAAAGTGATGAAACCTGACAAGGGGGGGCGGTATAGTTTTGATGAATAATATTATGTATGAAGCGAAAATGTTCAACATTTTACTTGATGTGTCAAAATATAGTAATGTATCTAAGAATGAAATAAACATTGGTTATAGAAGAATATATGTTGTGTTTTTGTTTTAATAAACCTTTAGTTTTATCCTAGAGCTGTCCGGTGCTTGGTTTCTCCTCTAAACAGTGCTTATCGTTTGGTTAACCATATTGGATACTTAGTCAATCTATGCTTGACTGACACTGACATGTCTGCCCAGCTGTGTTATAAATGCCACAGATAGGACTCCACACCCTGTATGCACCACATTACATGGATACCTCGACTACACTACCACAGTCAACAAAACATGCTTGGGTACAGGTCTCCAAGACAGACACTAACCATGTTATGTAATACATGTTGCATACATTTCCACTGGAACACCTCACCGGCCCTCTGCAAGAGGCACCCAGAGGATTGGCTGATGAATATCACTCTCACCATGAGGATCACCCCAGTGGTGTCTGTTGATAAATGGCCTGTTGGAACATGACAGGTAGCATGATACCACTGTACACACATCCCCTACACTTCCCATCTCTACATGGACAATAGCCTGGTACACACCTATGAACACCTCACCTGCACCATGAACCTCAGTACTGACAAATGTGTACATATGCATTACTGAGAATATCAGTGTCTGTGTCTTTGTAGACCTGTAGTTGGGAATACCCTGACGCCTTTCACATCCACCCCACCACCCATTGCCATAGTTAGATGTAGCTGCTGCTGTACCGGACATTACATGTACCTTGTTACGCTCATCTCCCTAAGGGCTACCTGGGTCTTGCAGTACCAGCACAACACTATTGTACAAATGGGGTGATAGACATGGGATACCCACTGAGTTCTGACAAGTGTGTGTATGTGTGCATGTGTGTATATATGTAGGGTACACCATTCCGAGGCCACATACTCCTATTACAGTATGCATACACAGTATTAGGGATAGTGCTGTTGCTGCCCATAGGGGAGGCATGACACTGCATCAGTCTACTATGCCTGTGGTGTGTGCATTAGATGCATATCCCTGTAGTAGCACTCTTGGGATGGACAAGGGGTTGTATTGCAGTCCTGGTCAATGTGTGATGGTGGGTATGTCAGAGTGTCATCATGGGTTCCAGTGCGTACAATATCCACAGTGGGGTGTAGGTGCTGGGTATACTGTCATTACACCATGGTACCCCCGGTACATGTCCCATGTACCACTGTACACTGTCACCATCAACCATACAGGTAACTGATAACACTATCCAGCCCAGTTACGCATGTGCTGTGTGCAACCTACCTGTAACACAATGGACACACTGACAAGGTAGTTAGCACTGATAAGCCAAGGTCTCTCAGATGTGTGTCTGACTGTTATGTGTTTGTTAATGTGTATATGATGGTATGTCACACTATGTATTGTCCATAAACAACCATTACCATACTGTACATGCCTAGGGATGTTATGCATGTAACATTTAACCTGGAACACACCTCATCCTAAAAGCTGTGTGGTGTGTGAAATTAAAGCCACACACATCAGTAGCACTACATACCTAGGTAGGGGGTCTAGTCCCAGTGTTGCCAAGTAAGAGTGTGCGTGTATGTGGAGGGATATATTTCAGGTTGCAGAATATACATGTCCCAGGGGGTCATCTGTCCAAGAACTGCGTGGCATATGCTAACATTTCACAGGTATCATCCTGTGGACATGCATTCCATCACAACTAGTGTTTGATGTGTAAATGGCCTCTTCCCCACTATATAGGTGTGCAGCGATACTGGGGTTTGTATATATAGCTGGGCGTGGCTGTTGTGGACACAGCCAACATCATTGCAGTTACTGTTGAGTGTATCCTCCTGCGTAGCTGGCCATAATACAGTACAGTTCATGTTAACAGGTTAGGTAGTTGTCTATCACACTATCTTTGATTCTACAGCACCTCTTACCCAGCAAAGGATAGGGGTATGCCACCCACACCAGCACACATATGTTTACCGAGTTGAGGATTGTACTACATTGAGGAAGAGGACATATACCCTGCTAGTACCATCGTTGTCAAAGGAAAAAACTTCAAAGACCAATACACGTAAGGTTCAGTTAAGGCACATTTAATAACTTGCAGCAAGGAGACAAAAAACATACAAATACAGGATTTTGCCTAACTACTAACAGTAAGTATGCTTTTCATATACTGTTTTACAAGACATGGCCTTCTATAGCTGACGTAATCAAACACAACTTTCAGTATTGTTCTACAGCAGATGTTACTCAGATTTTCTGCTGACATAACTAGATTTGTGAGAAACTTTTGAGAAAAACAACCTGGCCTTGGTGGGCCCTAGCCCGTTACAAACTTCTATTGTGTAGTTCTAATGCATGTGTTACATTTCAATGTACTTTTCTAACTCAGACACAAGCAAATGCTGATTGCAGTTCATCTTATCAAACAGTCTTTGTTCTAATTATCTATAGCTTCTGCAGCTGTGTATTTTCTCACAGCACAAGTGGAACTCCTTGTCTAAGTTTCATAACATTTATACAAGTGGTATTGTTCTATTCATTATTTTCCTGACACAAGCAGAAATCATCTGCTTCTCAGTAAATTTCCAAGGCATAAGCAAAGATTTTAGCTGCGCATATTTCATGACAATACAAGGTCAGAAAGCTTCTGAAATTTGTACAGATTTATGCAGTGTAAAATAGAATAAATGTGTTAACCCTTTTCAAGCTCTAAATGCACTAAGCATATTACTAATACATATTTTTCTGACGATCGTCAATGTCATTAAACTAACAGACTGCTTATTCCACAATGTGTTATTCTGCATAGTCTGGCTCGGTGGAATTACATAGGCTACAATGGGTACCGTGCACAGGTACATGCATCCATGTGTAAAGTATTCTCTGTGTAGTGCATCAACACCAAAGCCTCTGTGTGTGTGTGTGTGTGTGTGTGTGTGTGTGTGTGTGTTATACACAAACATGTGGTGTGTACAACTACCATTGTCCACTGTAGATGCGCTGCTAACAGCAGCCACCATGCACTCACTTGTATACACCACCCCCAGACCTATTGGCCATGTGGCACAGACAGTAACTGTTATACAGACCTGTGACATGTTCACCTGTACCCAGGATATGGCACTGCCAAGGTGTCACCACAGTGTCATACCCCATGTGAGATATGACAGCAGACCAACCTCCTGCTGACACACAGACACCTACAGCACAAACGGATAACATTATGGAGACCACAATCACTCAGTGTCAATAACAGCTATAATACATCATGGCTGGACAGCTACACTTCCTGACATGTAAGCATTAACTGTTACTGCTGACAACATGTTACACAGCAGTACATTGGTACACTGTAGTACAGTCACTGTGTGCATCAGAACCATATAATCTTGTCCCTGCATCAATGTTATGGATGACAGAGATGTGGCACAGGTATCATCATATGCACAGGGTCTGTTGTTGGTTTTCTAGAAACCTAGGCTGGGCCATATGTTTGACACCATGTGTGCGAGTGAGGGGTTTTAATTACTGATATGGCCATGCTGATGTGGTGTGTGTAGGTATGGAGTTGTCCTAGGTGTGTTTGTATTGCGTGTGAGTATGCATGCACACAGTTCTGCCAAATGGCTGCCCAATACAGGTGTTTGTTGGGCAGCTGCAGGCCATATCTGGTAGGGTGTGCAGTTCACCACCTCCAGCCATGGAAAAGAGAACTGTGCCTGCCGGGGTTCCACTGGCATGTCCCGGTACAAGCCACAATATGGTACTCTCCCCTGATGATGACATATGTCTGCTGGAACCAGGTCACTCCTGGGACTGGCCAGGGCCACGTGCACGTGGCCTGCTGTGGTATGGTGTGGACAGCTCCCCCTGTAGTGCTGGGGCTAGTACTGCCACTACGGGAGCAGCTTGATGTCCTTGCACATCCACATTGACCTCCAGCTGTTGGTGTTGCTGTCCTACGTGCATGTGGCCGTCGCACCACTCCCACCACATGCTCTAGCACAGACAATCCATGGTCGATGAGTCCCACCATCTCACCCCACTGTCTATTCATGACCTCTGTAAAATAACGGAGGGCAACTGAAAGATCACGGATGTTGTCAGTTACAGCTGAAAGAGTAGCCCTCTGCAGCCTCAGACCCTGTCTGGTGTACAGTTCCATATGTGCCTGCACCTCCATGACAGCCTGAAACATGCTTCTGGTGGTACCAGATGTGGCACTTCTGCCAGGGCACGATGACCAACAGCCCTCCAATGAGCACCCCTGTACATTTGCCTGTGTAGTACCCTTCCAGACATCAGGCTATGGCTGCTGTGTCCAGACATATCAACCATAGATACAACACTGTCCTGTGCACTGCCCCCAACCGCCAACTGTCCCTCTGATATGGCCACTGGTGATGGGGTATCTATAGGTACTGTGTATGAGGATGGGGTGGATAACAGCGGGATGTCAAACGATGGCTCAGTTTCAGCCACTGACAACCCTGCCTATGCCTCAAGACACTGTCATCATTTTCAATGTCTGTATGGACACCAACATCAGATTGCCTGCAGGAGGGACCCTGACTCACCTTGCCACCTGTGAGGGGAAAACAAGAAATGCACTTTAAGACCTGTACATCATTGCTTAATAGTACACACACACACACCCTGACATTCTACCATAATACTTACCTGTCCCTGAGGTTACAGACTGTCCCAAGTTTATTCTCTTAGGTTCCCTGTCCTGCATCACACTTGGAAATTTACACTCATTAATAACAATCATTAACATTTCATTCTTCTAATTGCCTAGACAAGTGATCACAAAACATGACCTGTTACTCCATTACCTCTTTAACTTGATTGGAGTCGGTTTTACAAAGACTCACTGCTGTCATCCAGTGTTTACCCTGGGTTTGTCCAGACATCGTGAGCGTGGCCCCCATATGTTAGGTGCTACTACAGTCACTCAATAATGTCATGCACTGGAGTCTCATACATAACTATTGCTCAGTAGATGCATGATTTGTTGCTCTATTAACTTACTATTTGCACAACAGTAATATTTGGAAACACTCACTGGTGTTGTCTAGTAATTCCCCAATGCATCTGTAATGTTGCATACGTGGGTATTCTTTCACCTTTCTGCTGATTGCAATTATAACAGTATACCTGGTGTCTAGTTTCCCTCCCAATGCATGTCCCATGCTACAGACCTTATTATACTATAAGCTGTCCTGAGATTACATGTCAGACAAGTATTCCTGGTGTCTCATGTGTATGTCCGTGTCCATGTACTGCACGATATCAAAGGGAAGTCGGGAGGTATGAACAACCCCACAATCACATATGCATACATGGCAACACACACAAATACATCCTACATGCATCAACCCCCCTCCACTCCTCCAGAGTGCACTTACAGACAAAATAACCCCCCACCCCCCCACACACACTTACAGGTGAGGTTGCACAAAGATATTACACACAGACCTCCCATTACCCATCTGTCAACATGCATGGCATATGGTACTCAACAGCATGCAGTGCAGCTATAGTCAGTCCATGCTAGCAACAGTATACATGTGTGTGCTGCATGGGTTGTGCTAGTAGGTGATGCCCCTTCCTCTGGAACACACTGCACCCATGTACACAGTATTGCTGTGCACCTGTTTGGAACCCTGGCATGTACTGTGCACCATACCTCACAGGTGTACACACCATTGCTGACTGTGTATTACTGTGTCAATTATGTCTGCTCTGCTGCTCACAGCCCTTATGTGTTTGTCCGACACATACCTGGGATGATATGTGGACAGACGTCATTTGTGAATGCCTAATGTCTGATTTACAGATTTCATCATCAGTGGTGCATGTATCACCAATACAATACAATTACATTGACAACCGTCAAACCTTAGTGTACACACCCTTATTGATATGATGCCCTCTTCCTTGATATGCCATGGGACCACATTACTGTATATGTTAACATTACATGAACCTGATATGTGACATATGACCTGTACAATCAAATACAGTGTCAAACAAATGTGTTAGTTGTGCTGATGCTGATTGAGATGCATACACTTAGTGGGTGCATGTGTGTGCATGCCCCTATCACAATGGTTTGTTGCACCTACTGCTATGCGTACTACAGCAGTCACTATTCCTGGCAGAGGTATACTAGCATGGGCTATCTGCATTTGCCAGTATTTGGTCAGTCTGCCCTACACATGCCCCCAACTCTGCATGATTGCAAGGTCAACTCATGTGCACATCCCTTGGAGTTCACGCACTGCCGTCACTATTGTTGTGGAGTCAGGGTTATATCTGCCACAGTTCCTGACTCTGACTGTGTGCAGATACAGCCATTCATAGCATCCTTTAGATCCCTGCTGCAGTGCACTGTTGTGTCATGATGACACCCCCTCCCCAACTTCAGCCTTTTTGCAGATGCATGACAACTATGGCCTACACGTGTGTCAGTTTGCAGTGTCCCAAACACTGAACACCATGTGCAGCAGCCTAGTCCCAGCAAATGAATGGCAAACATACAGGTGTACACTGGCACTGGCAAGGTACAGATGGGGATGGTGGGCCTGAGGTGGGGTGAGGTGTTGGTTGTGCAGCACATGTATCTTACTTGAAACTGTCTGTAGGTTTCCAACATGGTCTTGGTACAGCAGAACACATTACAACACATGCCTTCTGGGGACCTTTTCTGTTATGCATATGCTACCTGTAGAGAGGCCTGGCTGAGGTTTCCTGTGGTACAACTGTCCCATCTGATTACCCTAACCCATGGGCCACACGTATGCAGAGTCCAAGCAATTGCTGACATAGGTACTACACATCTAGTACTTGCTAGACATTCTTGCAACTCCCTCAGTGTTGTGGCATGTTACTAGGCAGCCTGCATGACCAGCTTGCTACATGTGACATCATCTGTCTTGGATGGACATCTGTTTATTTCCTACATTATTCCTGTCCCATACATCCTCACCACATACATGGCTGTCTGCACTGTTTGTCATGGTATATGCAATGGTGAGGTATGGCTACATGTCCAACTCCTGGGTGCTACCTGTTGGGTATAGGGTTCACGGCATGGCCTGTAAGATGTGTGCAAGCCATGGCTGCCTCTGTTGCAGGTAAGTGGGCATATTTGATGGCCAAACATCTTAGCAGACCATTTCTTGGTGTGACATTGGGGATGTGTACTTGCTGGAAGGTGCATTTCCATGATGAATGCATGCGGTCAGTACCTCAACAGCTGCTTCCACTATATTTTATATGGAGTGTGTGCACACATATGCTTACAGTGTTTGTGAAGGTATGTATTTCCCCATATTTGCTGTTCTAACATATGATTCCATATTACACACTCATTGCTCATGTTAGGACCATATTGCAGGTTGTAAGGGTTGTGGACTTCAGTATTATGATATGCCGTAGTGTAGATCTGTAACAGTTGCCATTGTAATACAGGTATATACACTGTTGCAGCACTGTATAAGGGTGATATTTCACACATGTACCTACTGTAGGCCATTTGTCCCACCATTATGTTCATCTCTGTGCACACATTTTGCAATGACCGGATGTTAGTTATAGTGCAGAAATATGATCTGACATACCCTTCAGATACACCATCATGGTGACCACTGTGATGCAGTACAGTTAACAGCAACGATATGTAAACATGTACGGCATGCATTATGAGTAGGTGTGTTAAATGTGTGCATGGAATATACCATGGCCATAACATGACCGGTGTATTGGCAAAATTGAACAAACACCATACTCACCAGCTACAGGCTGCTGCCCTGGAGGTATACCAGAGAGACCTACATAAGTGTGTGAGAGATGTGATGTCAGTAGCCACAGCTGTGGCATTGGTACAGGGTGGTTGCAGCATTACAGTACATGAACAGTAGAAGCTCACAATACTACAGATAATGCACATCTGTTTACTACTACTACGCAGCAAGAGACTATATACATGACATCTCACATATGCATGATCTAACTGCACAGATGTGGATGGATACACAATAGTGGTCTACTGATGTGCCCTGTAGCCTTACCTGCATGCTCCTCTGCCATTGTGTGGGTAGCACCCACTATATGTTGTTGTTGTAATTCTGTGGGGCTGGATGGCAGGTCAACATGGTGATGATGGCATGACCTGCCTTTGTTATCAGGCATTGTACCCTGTTAGCAGCACAGGTGGTCATCCATGGGCTGTGCAGTGTGTGCAGACTGCTCCTGAGCTCTCCTGGTTGTCTTGCTGAAAGTTAGCAGGTCCCAGGGACCTCAGCTGTGCATGGACATACTGCTGCACCCCCCACAGTGGCTGACCTCATGGTGTTTAGACATAAACACCACTGGCACATACTGAACTGCATTGATGGACACCTCAAACATGGTAACCTCCCTACATACACTGTTATCCTGGTGCTGTCATCTCTGATCTGTGACAACAACTGATCACAAACAGCCTGTTGACATACAATACCTCTCTATGCTGTGTTTCTGTTATATGTGTGTTTTGTACCATGTACAGACAATGTGCATATTTTGTAGTCTTGTAATGGGACATATATTACTATAGACTATCCAATTCACACATGCCTGTTATCATGCCATTGTTCCATATAGTATGTGTTCTATTGCATGCTGCATGTGTTGTATATGTGTGTTGGATATTAGTGCTGTTTATGTATGACAATATACTACTGTGTACTTATGTAACAATATATATACATGATAGCATGTTTAGGAACAGTTGCCAAGAACCACCTCTCCCACCTCATACCATGTTACCAGGCCACATGTGGACCACCCTGGCCTCATCTACTGGTCTGCACTTTCAGACCACCTGGGGATGTATTATCAGGAGCACACAGACATCCTGGGGTGGTCATCCTGGGCTCAGAGGATGTGTGAGCACCTTGCCTCAGGTCCACATGCTCCTGCTCAACCTCAGCCCAGGCTGGGCCTGCTGATTGTGACTGGAGTGTGTTGTTTCATGTATGGGGTCATGTTACCACATGTGTCTGCCTGTGAATTTATACCCACCACCTCATGTACATAGCTGTTTTACACTTCCCA